>NC_090265.1:636086913-636286913 GCF_040414725.1 Anabrus simplex | reverse complement strand
AATCTAAACTTATCAGCAACATTTAACGGGCATTTTACCGTCCCTGAAGTTGTATAGTTTCACTCACATTCTGAGTGTACGTGCATCAATGACGAACGAGAGAAAATATTTATCACGACGTACAAGATACGTTATATTCATGAAGAATGCCACACAACTCGCGAAACCTTCACCTATAATCCAAGAGGAACACTGCAAAAATTCACTATATACCACCATCACAGAACACCAAATACAAAATTCTTTTACTTCGCACTTAACTCTGTGTTCATGCTGGGCAACCTAAATATTTTTCTGCGGCTATCGGATCACATACTCTACACGTGCTATCAATGAATTGCTTGAAAAAACTGTATACATGCCGAAACCCAAGACTAAAATATATTCTTCTATATTACAATTGATTTCATATACTAGCTCTATTTTTATTAGCAAGACGATGTGCAAATGGGTATAATGTTAAGATGTTGCTGAAGACTTCAGTGTAAAGTATTAAATCTAACAATACCTTACCTAAGCTAGCTGGCCTGTCGCCGTAAATTGATGCCGGGGGAGGGCCTACAGCTCCGCCCAGCACCCAGGACAAGGAAGCTTCAAGTGCATGCGTCACCCAAACGACCTTAAATTTCGCTGGGGTAGCTCTCTTTCCGCCGGAAAGGAAACCCAGCTCGCTGGAGAAGCTGAACTGCGGTACTGGGAGCGGATTGTCGAAACAGCTGTACTTGGCTTGGCTTAGATAATCGCAGTTGTTTAAACACTATAAAAAGCCTTCTAAGGAATAATTAGAAAATGTTAACAAAAAGTTCTTTACCTCAACAGCGCTGGAGTAGATGGGGTTCAGTGCATACCACTGCTTTTCATCTAACTTATGAGTGTGATATCCTGAGTCCCCTAGCTTTCACTTACTTCTACCTTACAGGAAATCTTTGATCGCAATTACAAGCTCACTGCATTAGCTTTACTGTACCTTGATCATTCTCTTTATTTTGCCGGTATCCCGACTCCACGAAGGAGCGGATCTCTTCCACCTTTTCTTCTTATTGTAGTTCTGAAACGGGTGATTTTCCTGCATTTTCCATTAAAATTAATCACTACCATGAAGCACCCGTGGTGCAAGAGCCCACTAGGGCCTTGATTTGACAAGAAGACTACTGTCAATCCAGATGGTATATAGATACTCGAGAGCAAATTGTCAGCGTGATGGCCTTGCCTCTCTTGACCGGGTCCACTGCTTCTCGTATCAGACAGCTTTCACTTGGTCTCACGTGACTAGGTGAAGCCTGTTCCAACTCTCAGTCTAGATTAAAATCCCAGGAAATGAATTGTAGATTTTCAGGTAAGAGACAGGCAGGATACTCCTGTACTGCAAGGTTAGCCCTATAATACGCAATGTATTATTTCTTTCAAATATTAAGGTTTTTCCTTGAAAAAAAACATTATTATCAGAAAATTATTTACGTCTGTATTTTTTATTTTTTTATTTGGATCAGTCAAAATGTTAAGAGTTTTTAATGTTCTACGGACCAGTAGGTCTATACGCAAAGCTGTACGATTACTATAGCTACTGCCTCATTTCAGTCTTAAGGGTGTCCTTGCTCACGAATTCTCAAACAAAATTGTAATTGTTTTACTTTAGCTGTTTAATGTTAACACCATTCAAACTGATTGGCAAGAAAACCCATAAAAGCTTGCTCACTTTTTCTACACTAGCGACACCTAGCGAGTTCGTCTGCAAGGTAGAAGCAAATGCACACTTCTTAACTGGTAAAGCATATTATAATTATAAGAAGCAAGTAAATTCTCCTTTGCATATATGCAATGCTGTGCACTTCAGGATTAAGAATCGCCGCCATAACTAACACTTTTACTAATATCTCTGAAAGTCCAAATTCTTCCATGTTTAATAAAAGTAATCCAAGTTTTCGGATATATGTTTCGGATAAGACAGTGTGCGTTTGGAGTAACTTGTTTGAAAAAAGTACACCGAGTGGTCAAGGCTACAGTGTGTACTAGTCGGGAAACAAACGGCGTAATTCCCGATCTTACCAGCCAGCGCGCGATTGTATCCACAGAGTAATATCATAATTATAGCCTTGGAGAGATGCGGTTTGTTTAGGAGTAACTAGTTAGGCCTAGAGGTATGTTTACAAAGGAAGGTTACGCTCCACAGGACAAGCAAGGGAAGGGAGAAAGTGGAAAGATCACTGCGGATAAATTCCCCGGTGAAGATAACCAAGCAAACAGGAAGAATCGGCACGTGCTGCAAGAAATAGAGATGGTGAAGAGACTCTTGTTGCGACAGACTTGTTGTAGGTGAGGAAGTAAAATATGATGTAGAATTACGTAAGACAAACACATCGTCATATACAGGAAGTACGTAAAAACAATTTTTCAACGCGAAGATTCCATGAAACACGCACGAGGTATTCTAATTTCCTTTTATGTTACATAGTGAATATTATTATATCTGATGCAAATATTTTCAAGCAGGTAATCAAGCTGGGTTGTAGGTATAGGAAACTGTTTATATCACCTCAAGCACGAGGCTTTTCTTTTAAAATACGAGGTTCGAGTCATAAGTCATGGCAACTATTTTTTCTCGCGAACAGGAGACAACACGGAAATATAGGGCATGTACTTATGCATATTGCCTGAAGACAAATTCTGACTTCAGGAGATTCTCGTAGGAAAATGACAGAGCACAGGCCATTGGTAAACATTGTTCTATTATAATATAGACAAGCAATACACAAGACTACGTACAAAGGGCAGGTCTCCACTGGTTACAGACGTTCGAAATAATCACCCAAGGTTTCCATTGCGCGTTGCCAGCGGTGGGGCAGGCGCTGAATACCATTCGCTGCATGTGTATCGCGAACGTGTGACACCTCTCTCCGAAATGCTGTTACGATGTCTTCTTTGTTAGCAAACCGTTGTCCACGTAATGGCTTCTTGACTTTGAGGATTAGATCATAGTCACACACCTAATGCTTCCCGCAGCTCTGCATGGTATTGGCGTGCATTTCTGTCGCGAAGAACTGCTTTTTTAATATACGATCGTTGCTCCTGCATGTTTACTTCCATTTTGTGACGCTCTCACTCACACACTGAACTTGGGGGCATGCTTAGACCCACACTGTTGTTTACATACACCATCTAGTGGCATCATACGCAAGTACATACCGTACGTTTTCAAATGTATATCTTAGATTTTCCGTGTTGTCTCCTGTTCGCGAGAAAAAAATTAGTTGCCATGACTTATGACTCGACCTCCATATTTCATCTGCTTTGGTCGGGTTTTGACCCGCAGACACCTTGATGACGAGTCTGTGACGGTGTCACTCGACCGTCATGCCTTCACAAATATTTTCATTATCTTTTATTACATCGTAGAGAGGCGCTAAATCTTGTATGCGGTATGAGCCAACCGCGAACCACTTAATAAGCGGCCCATAAAGCCTATAAACACCGCGTAGTTTAGAATGAACCGATGGATGGCAGCTAAAACAGTCACAAAGAATAATAATTGCGGTCACTAATTTTTTATTTTACTTCATTTTTGCTAGTGGTTTAATGTCGTACTAATGCATCCAAGGTTTTCGGCGACATAAGACGGGAAAGGGCTAGGATTGGGAAGGTACAATTAGCGGTCGTGGCCTTAATTAAGGTACATCGTAGTGTGAACATAGAAAATCACGGAAAAATATCTTCCGGGCTGGCGACGATGTGATACGAACCACGCCTCCCTCCAGCTCCCGAATATGTTTACAGTTTCGCGACCCTAATCACACGGTCGGTCGCTTATTCCTAGACAAATACTTATTAGAGTTTATAAGTATTTTGGATTAGAGTTAACTGATAATAATATACAAGATTTTACTTTAATTATATTTATTCATTTGCATATTTTTTACATTTGGCCGTAAGTCACACCGACAGAGATAGGTCATGGCTGCTTCCTCGCTCTCTGTTTCGTAATTTTTTTGCATAATTGCAACTCTTCATTTGATCTCTTCCCTCTGATATAAAAACAAAGAACATTCAAAAAGTAGACCACATTCAGATAAAAGCCTTTAAAAGTAGAGATTATTTACATAGCACTCTCCATAGAGCAATTTATCGGCTCTTGGACTTTTTCACACGACCGGCCCTTATCTCTATATTCTAAAAGGTGTAGAATAACAAGTTTGCAAATGGTATAATACATTTTGTCAAGAGCAACTTTCCTGTAAAACCAACCGTAAAAGAGATACATATAGTTTTATGTCTAAAGCCTCCTCTTGCTGATTTTCTGCAAGAATTATGGGTAAGATCTTACTCACCCTTATCCAAAATTTAAACACCAAGTTTCATGAAAATCCACCAGTCCATTTTCCCGTGAAGCTGCAACAGACAAACAAACATAAGCTACGATTTATCCTGTCCGGTGTAAAAGCAATCAGATTAATATTAAAAAATTGCAGACAGAAAAACAATTCTATGCATAAACACTTCACATAAATTTGGAATATCAAAGTTGCAATGTAATAATCATATTAGAGAAAACGAGTGATTTAGCCGTGCGGTTAGGTTCGCGCAGCTGTGAGCTTGCTTTCGGGAGATAGTGGATTCGAATCCCACCGTCGGCAGAACTGAAGAGGGTTTTCTGTGATCTCCCACGTTTACTCTGTCAGGAAAATATAGCGGATGTACCTTAAATAAGGCCACGGCTGGTACCTTCCCAATCCTAGTCCTTTCTCATCCATCTGTCGCCGAAAATATTCAATGTGAATTTTTTTACAGTATGCTGTTTATTGTATCACAGAGATACTCAACCTAGAAATGTAACCTTTTACCGATTCGTATGATTTTCTTCTTGTATCTAACGCAAATAAACAGTAATAATAAAAATATTAATATTCTTTTATGAAGGTTGTCCCTTATTCACTGTGCCTTAGAACCTTGTATGACCTCCTCCTACATTGGTCAGGTCTATGGCACTCTGAAGCATGATTGCGTTCAGTACATTGAAGTACATCTTGAGGAAGAAGGCCCCATTCCATCTGACCAACTTTAATGAGATCTGGGGGTGTCTGTTGAGGTTGCAGCCTATCAAAAACAGTTATCATCATGTTCCATGCATGCTCAATGCAGTTCATGTCCACTGAATTAGCTGGCTAATTCAACTGGTAAGACCCGCAAGTAGAGTCGGTTCCAGTGTATGAGACCCTCACCAGAATTACTTGATTCGAGAAAAAGCTGCTCGATTTGTTCTGGGTGATTTCCGACAAAAGAGTGACGTTACGAAAATGTTGAAATGTTTGTGCTGGAAAGAACTGAGAGGAAGAAGACGAGCTGCTAAACTAAGAGGTTGTCAGGGAATGGTATTAGTAGAGGGATAAGTGTGAGTGGTATTTTTAAAAGTAGGAAAGCTCAGAATATGAAGATCAAGTTGCGATTGAGGAGGACAAACTGGGACAAAATAATATTATTTTATAAGAAGAGGAGTAAGGGATTGGAATAATTTGCCAAGGGGCATGTTCAATAATTTTCCAAATTCATTGCAACTATTTAAGGAAATGCACTGGTGGAAAAGATATCCAAACACCAAGAAGGGATTGTGCTAGATTAACTACCGTTGGTAGGCGTGTTTATACATATGAAAAGTGACTTTGATTCAAATTTCCCTCAAATCGCATTAGCGTGACGCTAGTAGCGGCCCCATGACGTAGCACATGAGGTTTGCTTTACATACGGGCTGTACTGTGTGAGATCGTTATTGAGATAGGACGGAGTGACTGTGAGTCGATCAAGAATGCCTTTACGACGATGAAGAAGCCGGTATCAAAAGCTCTCACTGCGGTTGAACGAGGCCGTATAATAGCTCTACGTGCAGAACGAATTGGCGGAAATGTCTCCACTGTGCATGCGTGCTAGCAGCGGTGGTCACGAGAAGGTACGCTCGCAAGAAGTCCGGGCTCCGGACAGCTCCGTGGCACCACCGAGAGAGAGGACCACCGTATTCGGCGTATGGCTGTGGCGCAGCGGACTGCGTGTGTTAGCAGCAATTCGAACGGCAGTTGGCACTACAGTGATACAACGAACTGTTCAAAAGCGGTTACTTGAAGGACAGCTTCGAGCCAGACGCCCTGCGGCGTGCATCCAAACCACTGCCGTCTGCGACTTCAGTGGTGTCAAGCGAGAGCTCATTGGAGGATGGAGTGGAGGTCCGTTGTGTTTTCCGATGGAAGTCAGTTCTGCCTTGGTGCCAGTGATGGCCGTGCGTTGTTTAGAAAGAGACCAGGAGAGCGTCTGCATTCCACCTGTCTGCGCCGTCGACACACAGGACCTTTTTGCTAGTGGCTTTGCGTCGCACCGACACAGATAGGTCTTATGGCGACGATGGGATATGAAAGGGCTAGGAGTTGGAAGGAAGCGACCGTGGCCTTAATTAAGGTACAGACCCAGCATTTGTCTGGTGTGAAAATGGGAAACCACGGAAAACCACCTTCAGGGCTGCCGACCGTGGGATATGAACCCTCTATCTCCCGGATACAAACTCACAGCTGCGCGCCCCTAAACCCACGGCTAACTCGCCCGGTACACAGGACCTACACTTGGAGTTCTGGTTTGGGGGAGCAATTTCCTATGATGGCATGAGCACTCTCGTGGTTATCGCATGCACTCTGACTGCAGGTGTGCACACTCGTCTGGTGATTTGACCTGTTTTGCTGCCATTCTTGAACAGAATTCCCGGCGGCGTTTTCCAACAGGATAATGCCTGTAACCCAACGTGCTCTACAGATTGTCGACATGTTGTCTTGGGCTTCTCGATCCGCCGATCTATCCCCAATCGAGCACGTGTGGGACATCGTTGGGCGACAATTCCAGCGTCATCCACAACCTTCATTAAGCGTCCCTGTATTGACCGACCGATCAAATGCAACAGGCATGGAACTCCATCCCACAAGCTGACATCCGGCACCTGTACCACACAACGCATGCACGTTTTCACGCCTGCGGTCAACAGTCAGGCGACTACACAGGTTATTAATGGACCAGCATGGCACCTTCGCGATGGCTTTCCTCGCGCAGATATTGACCTGGAGTCTTGTACCTTTAGTCAATTAAATGTTACCTGACAAACATATTGCCAAAATGTTCGTATTCTATATTCTTTATTTCATGGTGTTTGGATATTTTTTCCGCCAGTGTAGTTCCAATCCAATGAGGACGGGGTTGTTGACGTAGGTGCTGTTCAGGTCCGCTGAATTGGCTAGCTGATTCAAATGGTAAAACCCCAACTAGATGTATGGTTCCAGTCTGTGAGACCCTCACCAGTATTACTTGATTCGAGGACTAGCCAATAAGGACGAGCATTGTGAAATGAATTTGTCATCATATTCATAACTAAAGGGTTGAACAAATGGTCGAAGAATGTCGTCGGTATACTACTGGCCAGTTAACATCCCTCGAATTGGTATCAAGGTGTACGACGATCATTCATAAACTCAGCCCGATCAAATGCAACAGGCATGGAACTCCATCCCACAAGCTGACATCCGGCACCTGTACCACACAACGCATGCACGTTTTCACGCCTGCGGTCAACAGTCAGGCGACTACACAGGTTATTAATGGACCAGCATGGCACCTTCGCGATGGCTTTCCTCGCGCAGATATTGACCTGGAGTCTTGTACCTTTAGTCAATTAAATGTTACCTGACAAACATATTGCCAAAATGTTCGTATTCTATATTCTTTATTTCATGGTGTTTGGATATTTTTTCCGCCAGTGTAGTTCCAATCCAATGAGGACGGGGTTGTTGACGTAGGTGCTGTTCAGGTCCGCTGAATTGGCTAGCTGATTCAAATGGTAAAACCCCAACTAGATGTATGGTTCCAGTCTGTGAGACCCTCACCAGTATTACTTGATTCGAGGACTAGCCAATAAGGACGAGCATTGTGAAATGAATTTGTCATCATATTCATAACTAAAGGGTTGAACAAATGGTCGAAGAATGTCGTCGGTATACTACTGGCCAGTTAACATCCCTCGAATTGGTATCAAGGTGTACGACGATCATTCATAAACTCAGCCCAATGCATTACATTACCACCTCCAAATGAGTCCACTTACTGAACATACTGGTAGTTCCTACGTCTCTACGCCCTTTGTCGTCGTGTATCCGGCCTAAGCGCTAACCATGTTTCATCTGCAAATACGCCATTACACCAGTCATACAACTCCCAATTAAGATGTTCACCTCTCAATACGATGACGATTCTCTAGCGCAGGGCCTCTCAGGGTGCATGCATCTGGTCCATGCATTGTGCACGGTGCAAAAGACGACTTCGCTTGGTTGACCAGAGTGCAGACCCCCCACTCCTCGATTTGGAGCAATAGCGCTGTCTATCTCTTTCCCCACGCCTGTCTCCCTCTTCCTCACTTGCTCCGTAGTGCTCCACATCCGAGCCGAGTTGAGCCGAGCTTAGCCGAGTAGCCCAGAGACGAAGCGTTGGTCCGAGCCGAGTGGTACCGATGCACTGTGCACAGGAACTCTGCGCCCCAGTTTGCATGCGTGAGATCTTGGGCGTTTGAGTGGAACACGTCGAATTAGTCGTAATGACTTTAAATGAGAGATTATGTAGCCGATAGCGTACAGTTTGTGCAGATACACGGACCCCGGTTGCTCTCAAGAAGTCACCTCGTAATTGTGGAGCAGTTGATGTTGGTCTCCTCTGCGCTGTTACGCGGATATACCAATCCTGACGTGGCGTTGTCACCCTCGGTCGACCTCGTCTGAGCCGCTCAGCCCGGTACACCTATTTTCAATTTGTACTTTCAGAGACCGTTGTTTATGTATAAACACCTCAAAAAATGTTTGAAATATTTTGAGATTAGGCACGTTATGAGGTAAGGCGTGTGTATTCCTGTTGTAATTTGGTACAAAGCGCTGTACACACATAAGTAATTCAATTGCTTGTTTACAATACAGCAGTAGCGCAGCCTACGGTCTGTGTTGAGTCTGGGATGAATTGTGCCAGGCGAAGACTGGAAGTAGTGTATACTGTCCAGTACCAGCTTCAGCTAGTGTTTACGTTTCATGTGCAATACGTATTTCACAGTACAACCAAGCCAAAATTGTGGAATTGATTCAGGATGGTCATAAACAAGCAGGAGTATCACGCAACGTAGGGGATACCAGTAGTACAGTGTCAAAACGTGTAGAAGGTAGCATGAAACCAATGATGAGACTGTCAGACTTAGCAGGTTAATAATAATAATAATTGTATTGTATTTACGTCCCACTAACTACATTTTCGGTTTTTCGAGACGCCGAGGTGCCGGAATTCAGTCCCGCAGGAGTCATTTTTCGTGCCAGTAAATCTAACGACAAGAGGATGACGTATTTGAGCACCTTCAAATACAACCGGACTGAGCCAGGATCGAACCTGCGAAGTTGGGGTCAGAAGGCCAGCGTCTCAACCGTCTGAGCCACTCAGTCCGGCACTTACCAGGTTCGATCCTGGCTCAGTCCGGTGGTATTTGAAGGTGTTCAAATACATCAGCCTTGTGTCGGTAGATTTACTGACACGTAAAAGATATCCTACGGAACTAAATTCTGGCACTTCGGCGTCTCCGAAAACTGTAAAAGTAGTTAGTGGGACGTAAAACCAATAACATTATTATTATTATTATGACAATATGTGAATGACGAAAACTACCAGGTGATATAATAATAATAATAATAATAATAATAATAATAATAATAATAATAAAGTAAAGTAAAGGGAGAAGAAGAAAACCAAACAGAATAGAACGTGTTGAATATACTGGAGAACACCAAGACTTTAATGTATGACCGTTGAAATAACCCATGGGAGAAAGAAGATATTTTCGAAGTTGTTGATGGTGATGATGTGAAGAGATAACAGCTATGTGATGAATTTATTACAGGATGTACTCGAGGTTTCGACCATCAGCGTTAGTGCATGTATTTCTGCGTCGAAGCATTGATTGTCGTGCACGTTCGAAAACTCCTGGCGTGTCACGAAGAGTTCCAATGGCTACAGCAATGCTCACGACAAGATCTTCTTCTGATTCAACAGGTGTCTCGTACACGAACTGATTGAAATGTCCCCGGAGGAAGATATGATAATAATGTTATTGACTTTACGTCCTATTATCTACTTGGACGGTTTTCGGAGATGGCGAGGTGCCGGAATCTTGTTCTGCCTGAGTTCTTTTACTCACCAGTAAATCTACTGACACGAGGCCGACCTGTTTGAGCTCCTTGAAATACCACCGGACTGAGCCAGGATCGAACCTGCCAAGTTGGGGTCAGAAGACCAGCGCCTCAAGCTTCTAAGCCACTCAGCCCGACCCCAGAGGAAGAAATCGCGACAGTGAGATCTGGAGATACCACAATATTAAATAGTAGTCGACAAGCCCAAAGAAACACCCTTTTTAGACATCCTCTAACTCCAACAACTGACTTCAGCTGGTATACATTCCCATATAAAATAAATTTCTCTTGGTGCTCTCTAGAACCTAAATCAATTTGTACCGATAGTTCTGCAGCAATCTGTATATCAAAGTTGTTATTATTTGCCTTTTTTAAATTTGCTATCATAAAAATCGTTTCCTAGAGTTTCAAAATTTAGGCTTCCCAATAACGTAAACTATTAGAATTTGTACTAAGACATATTGGGTTAAACGTTGAGAAATGAAATGGCGTATGGCTTTTTGTGCGGGAGTGTCCGAGGGCATGTTATGCTCGCTAGGTGGAGGTCTTTTTATTTGACTCCCTTAGGTGACCTGCGTGTCGTGATGAGGATGAAATGATGACGAATACGACATATTCACCCAGTCCCAGTGCCAGCGAAAATAACCAATAATGGTTAACATTTCGGAACTTGCCGGGAATCGACTCCGGGACCCCCGTAACCAAGAGGCCAGTATGCTAATCCATTATCCATGTAGCCGGACGGTTAAATCGATGTAGAATCCGTCAAGAAGTAACCTATGTTCTTAAAACGGTACAATTTAAGACCACCCTGTATAATCACATTAGAATTGAGGAGCTATCTGACGGTGAGCTGGCGGCCCCGGTCTAGAAAGCTAAGAATAACGGCCGAGAGGAATCGTCGTGCTGACCACGCGACACCTCGTAATCTGCAGGCCTTCGGGCTGAGCAGCGGTCGCTTGGTAGGCCAAGGCCCTTCAAGGGCTGTAGTGCCACGGGGTTTGGTTTGGTTTGGTTTGGTTCTGTATAATCACAGAAGCGCACTGCATTCCTATTTACTTATTGTGTACATTGAAGGCAGTCACATTCCTAAATGTCAACTCCACCGACGTGAACGACATTCGAAGGACATAGAGAAAACAAAAAGCTAGCCCATGTCCTTGACATCTGCAGATATCTTCTGCTGAGCGCGAGCGGCGATAAGTTATAGACAGTTCCTCACACGCCTCCCTTGCTTAATGCTAACGTGGACAGGAATTAGGATTCAAATACGTTCTATCACACGAAACAAGTTATCAAGATCAGCCCATCGTGCCACTCCTCTAATTCATATTATATCTTTACTATCATATCCTTATCATGCTACTGATAGAAATAACATACTACAATGTACTCCTACGGACTGTCGTGTAACGTTTAGTCCGCTTCTTCAAAAAGAAACCTTCCAAAACTGGATACTGTACATCAGAAGACAATATGAGCCTACAGGGGGGGGGGGGTCTGGTAGAAACTCGTAAAAGAGGAGAACTTGACAAAAGTAATAATAATAATAATAATAATAAACGCCCTCAGTGACATGGAATGAAAAGATTTCTGATGGTCCCTCAAAGAAATCGACCACCTCAGCCAGGAATGAACCCCTGAACTGAGGTTACGAGTCGGACGTCGACCACAAGGCGGTTAATACAAGTACTGTAATAGGATAGTATTAGTTATCTTGAAATTACTAGCTTACTTGCTATGGCGAGATTATGTCACCTCGGAGGTCCGAGTTCAGATCCCTTCCCTGGTGAGTCTTTCCTCCGATTGGTGCTTTCAGGCCGGTCAACTCTTTCATGCTCTGTGGGATACCTACTTCCCACTAATGCTTTTGTGAGATTAAACCCACAGGGATGTATAATTCCCACAAACAGTATGTGCTGTCATCTAGCGAAGAGTCCAGGAAACATGAAAAAAATTATAGCAATGAAGTTCTTTGACTCGTCATCATCATCATCATTTCCCTTTATCCAGCTGTAGCCGGGTAGGGGCAAATATGGTTCCTCTCCACTTTCTTCGGTCTTTCCACCACTCCTCCTCCAACACTGTGTCCCAGTCCAGGTTTCTTTCTATAATGCTGCGTTGGATGGTATCCTTCCATCTCAATCGAGGTCGTCCACGGCCTCTCCTTCCTTGGATTTGCATTTCCATCACCTTTTTTGGCATTCTTTCGTCACTCATTCGCTTTATGTGCCCAAACCATCTTAGTCGGCTCTTCTCTATTCTATCATTCATTTTTTCCACTCCAATTTCTTCCCGGATTTTCTCATTCCTTATTTTGTCTCGTCTACTCTTCTGTATCATACTCCTCAAGAATTTCATTTCGGCTGCCTGTATTCGACTCTCATCCTTCTTTGTCATTGTCCAAGTTTCTGCTCCGTAAGTTGTTATGGGTACGTAATACATCTTTCGTATGTCTGTTAAACATGGATATCTGACCAAGAAGGCTGTGAATTGATGTAAACAGAGCTGAAAGAGCGCAAAATTGAAGATTTTTCATCCTTACTTCTGAAATCCGTGTACAGGTATGTTTTATTCAATTTTTATGTATTGTTAGTTTATCTTTAAATGTGCTACCTTCATATTAGGTCATAAATAATGAATATATATAGAATTATAGCCCATTTAGTTAGTGGGAAATATATTACCATTAGTCTGCTCATATGCCATGAGCACGTGTTACCCGATTTTTATTACAAGCATATATACGTTTTAACTTTTATAAAAGATCATATATTTATCTCTAAAGCATATATACTTAGTCACCTTAAGTATCAAACTATGTGGATCATTTATTATTATCCCAATATATTTTCCTTCATCATAACCTTTGTATGACGAATGTGAAATATTTTCAGATGGCTCCGAAAGGGTTGTCAGATCTACTATTACTGGAGACTTTGTATTCTCTTCCTGATGGTGATGACGATGCTGAGGAGGAACATGATGAAGGTGCAGTGGCAAAGATGGCTAATCTGTTGGAATTCAATTTGATGATACTTGAGGAATCCATTGATTATGGTTATGGAGGGGAGACTCAACAAACTTGGAGTCACTGATCAGGTGCCATTTAGGAAAGGATTGGCTCTAAAGCTAATTGACGGCTGCATTCAAGAAAGCGGCGAGGTATAGTGGCATTCTAGGTACCAAAGTGAGGTGTTATTGGAGTACCTGATGATATTCGTCTGTCATAAGTAGGTATTCATATTCCAGCACAGGGCAAAGACTGGTGTAGATGTAGGTAATGTACAAAAATTGAGGAGAAACGCTCGAGATTATCTGCTTGGCTTGTCGAGTACCACTTTATGCAGTCCCTTGTTTTGCTCAATTTCATGAGTAGTAAACTACCTAATAAACCAAAACATTCGGACTATCAGTATGCAGCACTATAAACATTACAGTGGTGATTAAAAATTGATTACGATCTGTGTGTCAAGTTGTTACTCTTCTTTTTTTTTGGAAATGTATTGTTTTTTTGTTTTAAAATACATGTACATATATTACTGTGTTATTATTGTTTATTTCTGAGCATCTCCATACCATAATTATAAATGTGAAATGCTGATGTAATCACAGCATTATAGCACGGAGGAGACCACTGGGACGTATATTTCCCACTAATTTGTTTTCAGAAATGACTCATGGAAAAAAAATTAGACAACGTCCTGCTCCATTATATGGTTCCATTTATTGATGTTTAGCAGCAAATTTCGCTAAAAATATTAACAGAAATAATTTAGTCACGAAAGGGTTGTCACGTGCAGATTTTCCAACACCGCCTCGTAAAACATATTTGATTTCGCCCGCGAAGCGATCTGATAGGCAAATTTCAGCAGCTGTTAACTGTTAACGGCGCGAGATAATGAATTAATATTTTCAAATTATATATCAGTATAACCAACACCTTAATGATCATATACCTGGTTCACGTTGTTTGCTACAATCCTGTATCATCATTTCTTTGAATAGTTATAATTACCGGGCAAGTTGGCCGTGCGGTTTGGGGCGCGCAGCTGTGAGCTTGCATCCGGGAGATAGTGGGTTCAAACCCCAATTTCGTGTTCAAGCCCCACTGTCGGCAGCCCTGAAGATGGTTTTCCGTGGTTTCCCATTTTCACACCAGGTAAATGCTGGGGCTCTACCTTAATTAAAGCCACGGCCGCTTCTTTCCCACTCCTAGGCATTTCCTCTCCCATCGTCACCATAAGACCTATCTGAGTCGGTGCGGCGTAAAGCAACATACAGTAATAAAAGAGAAGTTATAATTCTAGTACGGCACATCTTGCATTTCACGGATAACTTTGTTATGCTTACTGGCTCACAGTTCTACGGATATGGAAATGAATAAGACGTAAAGGCTGCTTCACAGAAAATTGTGTTTTAGAGATTAACCCTAAGAAGACGTGCAGAATCTAACACCTCATCATTGCAGGAAGATTGACAGACTGGATAGATGGTGTGGTGATTATTGCTTTTTTCTTGCTAGTGGCTTTACGTCGCACCGACACAGATAGGTATGGCGACGATGGGAGAGGAAATGCCTAGGAGTTGGAAGGAAGCTGCCGTGGCCTTAATTAAGGTACAGCCCTAGGATTTGCCTGGTGTGAAAATGGGAAACCACGGAAAACCATCTTCAGGGCTGCCGACAGTGGGGCTCGAACACGATTATTGTTTTAAGAGGAAGTACAACTAGATAATCATTAACACTATTTAGAGGGAAAAGAATGGAAGGTGCCCGACACTTCGAAAAATGAAGGTATCGGCCAAAGAAAGGCGAAGGGCGTGAAAATGAAAGACTCCCTAGACTTCGCAAACCTAATACCGTCGGGGTAAGAAAATAATAGGAATTGACCAATGGAGGTCAGATAGGATAGATGAAAGGAGCCTGGCCCTTGTAGGTGGAAGCAATGTCAAGACTCAGCTAAGAGCCCCGTGGTCGCCAACCCAAGCTGGTATGTTCAGAGCCTCTGGGGACACTTTTAGGCACAGGGGATACCACCCCCACCCACAGGGTGTGACAGACTGGACAGAGGGTAGATCATGATGATGATGCGGCCTAAGCTACCGTACACAGGCTTTTCAATCTGACACCATTTAGGCTGCCTGTGCGTCAGTTTTAACGTTCCGTTTTACTCTACTAGATGACAGAGTAAAGCGGACATCGCTTGGCTGATCTATGGAGAAGTTTCAACTAAATTTGTTGGGTAAAAATCAAATCTGTCGCAAGAGATCTTTTACATGGCGACATGTGACTAATGGACTTTCTTCTCTCCTTCAAACATCCGACAACCTCAGTTGTGTTTGAACCCGCAACCTTCAGATCGGGTGGTTGATCCTCCATCACCGATCCATATAGGGAGCTGAGTGGTAGATAGTTCGTGTTACCTGGGAAGCATCAGAAGAGCTAATGGAGGTGTAGGTGAGGATGATGTGATGATGCTTGTTGTATGAAGGGCCTAACATCTAGGTCATAGGCCCAAGGTGAGGATGTAGCCAGCCACAAATCCAAGGGTGCCTTCATGACATTTTGCCCCATATAGAGGACAAAATAAATCCATATAGCAGCCAAACTGCGAATATTTAACAGTAACATAAACGTGTATTGCTGTTTGCCTGAGCGATAGGAAGGTAACAAAGCAACTGACAAGAACGATCCAGACATTCGGTAACAAAGAAGTATATCAAAAATACATTGCCGGACAGAGTGTCCAATGCGGAACTTCAGAGAGAGATCACACCAATTTCTGATTAACCACCAGATCAAGAGAAGAATATGGCCATAGATTTGACGTACTTTACGAAGACCTGACAATAACATTGCCAAACAAGCTCCTCAGTTAAATCTGCAGGGACAGAGGAGAAAAAAATCTAACAGGACGTGGTGGATATCAGCTTAAGAGGGGAGTCAGCAATTGGATTTATAGTTAGAGACTTTTAAACCATATAGCTCACCATCGGACCAAACGGCAGAACCTGTTTCGACCCTATGCTCCTCTTCACTAGTTTAAGGGAATGAATGACTGCACCTCTCATTGATCATTCTGTATTCAGTAGTGTGGTAACAATATTTTTCTTAGTGCTTGGATTAAATTGAAAGACACAGTGAAATAGAAAGACAATTTCAAAGAAAATCAAAAGACGTATTACACAATGAATTATTGTTTTAAAGAACAGTCATATCATTATACTTCTGTGATAAAATTACTTTGGTATTCAATGATCAACCCAAGCCCCACTGATGTTAGAGAAGACTTCAGAGATATTGAACTGAAATCGATAATTAGTGGAATTAAAATTATTATATGATTCAAATTCTGAATAGAATTCATCAATGATTCATCGCTCTAGGTACAGTAGTTTTAGTATATGAGAGAACTCTTCTCCGTCTCCTCTCTCTGTTAACTGATGATAATGGAATAATATAATTATGACAGTATGTTTTGGTAACCACACTATCCTCCACTCCATGTCATATGTCGGCATGTAAAAGATCTCTGGTGACACATTTGGTGTTTACCTGACAAAATTCATTAAATCTCAGCCATAGACGCCCAAGAGAGTTTCGATGTACTCGGTCTGCCATCTAGTGAGTCTAGAGTAAAACGGAACGTCGAAATTGACGAGCAGACAGCCAGATGGCGTCAAATTGAAATGTCTGCACACGGTAGCTGAGGCCATACGATTATTATTATTATTATTATTATTATTATTATTATTATTATTATTATTATTATTATTATTATTACCACACTATCCTTAGCCATTGAAATGTTTTCCAGTACCGTACACAAAGTTGAAGTGTTTGAAGTTTTGGACAGTGTGAAGAAGCTGATACAGGAAAGTCATCGTCTTTTTCATCCGAAGATATGCGATCCAGAATGACTGTTATCAAATATTTTAATTGTAATCACTACGCCGTTATTTAGGTTGGGAAGAATTTTATTCTGCCGGCTCTGTTCTCTAGGGGTAGCGTGCCTGCCTTTTACCCGAAGGTTCTGGGTTCGATTCCTGGCGAGGATAGGGATTTTTACTTGAATATGAGGGATGGTTCGTGGTCCACTGAGCCTACATGATTACAATTGAGGAGATATAGGAGCTATCTGACGGTGACATGGCGACCCCAGTCTAGCAAGCCAAGAATAACGGCCGAAAAGATTCGTCGTGTCGACCACACGACACCTCGTAATCTCTAGGCTTTCGGGTTGAGCAGCGGTCGCTTTGTAGGCCATGGCTCTTCCGGGCTGTTGCCCCATGGAGATTGGTTTTGGTTTGTTTAGAATTTTATTTAGCGATTTTCTATATGTTTTTTATACAACTTGCTTTATGTCGCACCGACACAGATCCAAGATCTTCATTGGGGTAATCACATAAATATGATTGTAAATAAAGGGTACAGATCTTTGCACATGGTTATGAGGGTATTTAGGTGTTGTAGTAAGGATGTAAAGGAGAGAACATATTTGTATCTGGTGAGACCCCAACTAGAGTATGGTCCCGGTGTATGGGATCCTCGCCAGGATTACTTGATTCAGGAACTGGACATGGCGACGATGGGATGAGAAAGGCCTAGGAATGGGAAGGAAGCGTCGGTGGCCTTAATTAAGATACAGCCCCAGCATTTGCCTGGTGTGAAAATGGGAAACCACAGAAAACCATCCTCAGGGCTGCCGACTATGGGGTTCGAACCCACTATATCCCGGATGCAAGTTCACAACTGCGCGACCCTAACCGCACGGCCAACTTTCCCGGTTTTCAAATATGATGCGAAGAGTTTAATAGAGGAATGATACATTAAAGTGTATGAAAGCAGTCTACTTATCATGGAGCAGCTCAAACACAAAACCGAACATTGCTACAGTGTAACACTAGTTTTAGAGCAACATCAGCCCAAGCCACACTTCAAGACGTATTCGGTGTGTTAGGCTGACTCAGATAGGACAGGTCATCTTACATCTGTATGATAGCGCGCGAAATGCAATGCAAAAATGAAACTTAGGCTGCTATCTCGTAGTAAAAGTGACAATGCAGATTCTACTTACAATTTCTATCAGCTTGCAAACTGTCCGTCCGTTTACCCTGTGTGTTCTGCTCGTAAGGGATATAGCAGTAAGATGATATAATGATTACTCCATTTATCAGAAGGTAAAAGTTGAGGCCTTTAACTCTTTAAGAGTCCCTGACCCAGCTCCACGACATTTATCAAGAGAATAGAAACCGTCTCAACCACTGTGTGTGTCCTTGTAGTTCTCCTCATGACAAAAGGCAGTGACTGGAAGAATGCGGCTTTTAACCTCTACACGCACCCCACGCCAGGACGATATTCATCATTCCGTGCCTGCCTTACGAAACACCGACAAAAGCTCCGACCTCCCACATTATATGGACCGGTTGCTAGCAATAGCAATTGATGTCTCTCTTATAACTCACATATTCACGCGATTAGTTCCAGTGGAAGGATGGACTCCACGTGTGGCTACTTAAGGAACATAAGCCCATCTAACCTTTACAACGAGTGACAAAGTGACTTTACAGCCGGAACACGAGTAAAATCCATGGTAGAATGCACGATGTAGTAACTCCCGTACTTTCGGAGGAATGTTATTAGTTTTGGCAGGTATTTCACTACGCCCTTTTTGATGTGACATCCATAAAATCAGACAACATACGTTTGAACCTTTGTGTAAAGAAATCTCATGCTCACACTCGGTTTCACAGCTTTGGAACTAAACAACCGATCTGAATGGTTGATAATTTTCCTTATTTTTGACGTAGAAATTGCTTTACTTCTTCCTGTTATTATTATTATAAATTGATCAAATATCTTATCATGATCAATTATTAGTATAATATTTCTACTAATCCTATTATTAGGTTTATATCACGAATGAAACCAGGGGGCCCTAGAATGAATACGACAATTCCCTTTTATTTCTAGGTTTAACTTTAATTACTCTGACTATAATTCAATGATGACGTGATATTACGCGAGAGGGAACATATCAGGGCCTTCATACTTTACCAGTAAGTAAGGGATTACGATGAGGTATAATCTTATTTATTATCTCTGAAGTATTTTTCTTTATCTCCTTCTTCTGAGCTTTTTTTCACAGAAGTCTCTCCCCTGGAAATATGAAGCGTAAAAGGAAATGTGACACTCGGTGGTCTCGAGTGAAATAAGCGACGGTGCGGGTGGTTTTAAGTGATGAATTTGAGGTATAGGATTTCGTTTGACATTTATTACTTCGAAACCAAAAGACATATGAAGGTGGTTAAGATGTCTATAAATCACACTTTATATTAGCACTGGCTACAGTTCCCAGGTGTGCCCAGATAGTTTTTGAATGTTTACCTTCAAGATTTTTATTACTTGTTAATTTTGTATAACGTAATTCTTTTTTTTAGAATTTCTTATAGAGATGTTGATTGATTTTACGATCTGTTATGTCGTTTTGAGTCCGGCTCCATGGCTAAATGGTTAGTGTGCTGGCCTTTGGTCACAGGAGTCCCGGGTTCGACCTGTTGGGAATTTAACATCATTGGTTAATTAGTTAATTCTTCACCATCGTTTCATCCTGATTAAGACGCGCAGGTCGCCTACGGATGTCAAATCGAAAGACTTGAACCTGACGAGCCGTACATGTTTTCGGACACTCCGGCACTAAAAGCCGTACGCCATTTCGTTTCATGTCGTTTTGAAGTTATTTGTATGTGTTCGATTTAAATTTTTAGATTATTTCATTCTCGAGTAAAACTTTGTACGTATTGAAGTCCAAATTGACTGGGAAGTGTTTGATCCTTAAAAAAAGTGTTAATTGTATATATTTACCCGTCATTTTAGATTATTCATTATTCACCCCATCTCAGTCCCCGTCCCAATAGAGGTTGAACGTGGATTTAAACGGTATCCAGAGTGTTGTAATTCATCTCAGCGATACACAAAAATATTGATTCGACATTAATATCGGTTATTTTCCATTATTTTCCAATGTCCCTTTCTCTTCCTAAGTAGCCGGGCTGACTGGGTCAGACCTTCTGACCACAACCTAACAGCTTATATCCTGGCTCAGACCGGTGGTACTTGAAGGTGCTCAAATACGTCAGCCTCGTATTAGTAGATTTCTGGCATGTAAAAGAACTCCTGTGGGACAACATTCCGGCACCTCGGCGACTCTGAAAGCCATACAGTGTCTCCGAAAGCTGTATAAAAATAGTTAGTGGGGCATAAAGCAAATAATATTATCATTAATTATTAATAAGTTACAGCCAAACGTTAAGGGCACATTCTTCACACGTAGACGAAGTAACATTTGTTATACGAACATGGGTTCGGAAACGCTTTATTCTAATGTTAAAACTCATTTTCTAAAACTCTGCATAGTGCATTAATAATTGGAAGCACACGGGAGCAGGACGTACCAACATATCAGATGAAACTTTTTCCGACATGAAATGCTTTCTGTGAAAATGCGAAACCACGGAAAACCATCTTCAGTTGACAGCTACACGACTCAAACCACGTAGCCACTCACCCGGTACTTCGTCTTTTCAGTCCTTCGCTTTGTCCTTGTGGCAGTACATTGAAATAGATCGCAGTGATCAATAATTCATGAAAATATATATTTCTTTTTTCAGTTTTAACGATGAATTTTAGTAGAGGTCTCGCAGACTGGACGCGGTTGTTAATGTCCCTATCATGGTAGTTAAGGGTTAACGCAGTGAAATTTTCCGCAGAATGCAACACACTGAATGCCAAAAGACAGGAACCACTTGGTGAGACAATTATTGTGAGAACCCTCTTGAGGCCAAAATGCTTCCCATTTGACACAGAATATGGAATACTTGCAGTCTGCTAATATTATTTGCAAATATTTTCTGTGAATTAATTTTTACGCTAGCAGCCTGCTAGTCTTTCACTAATGAGAAATCTTCCGAATGCTTGAGGATGATGCAAAACTCATGCTTGTCGTTCTTGTTCCACTTGTCAACCGCGTTCTCTTGAAGAATGATAGATGATACGACCTGCACACTTAATTATTGATCATGTACAAGTTGTAAACGGACGAACTTCTGCCGTTTTACACGAGAAGTTTTTTTTTTTGGTTAGTTGCTTTACGTCGCACCGACACAGATAGGTCTTATGGCGACGACGGGACAGGCAAGGCCTAGGAATGAGAAGGAATCGGCCTTGGCTTTAATTAAGGTACAGCCCCAGCATTTGCCTGGTGTGAAAATGGCAAACCACGGAAAACCATCTTCAGGGCTGCCGACAGTGAGGTTCGAACCCACTATCTTCCGGAAGTGAGCTCGCAGCTGCGCGCTCAATACCGCACGGCCAACTCACTCGGTACGACAAGTTTTAATAAACCAAAGCACAGTAAAACCATCCCCACACCGGCCATGAACGCCCATGAGGGAGCGGAAGATTAAAGCTTCCCCTATCCGCAACCACGACACTATGTGCGATAGAATGGCTTGCTCTAGGCTCAGCCGCCCTTGCCCCGAGGAATGTAACCTGGTACTCGTTTTTGTGTAGGCTGAGTGAGCCTCAGAACCATGTGCCGTTCCAGAAGTGGATACATCATTTCTTACGTTTTTCGACTTCCTGGTGGCGAATCGAACATACGACCTCCCAGGTAAACTGAGCACGCTTCCTCCACCTCGACTAGACAGCTCCGTTTAACAGACTAAAACCTGACGTGAAATAATCCTCGGTACGTAGGCTACTTCAAATGGAATGTAGAACTGGTCGATCATTCTACAGAAAATTCTTATGACATATTCATTGAGGTTTCTCCAGATTAGGCAATAAATGAGATTACAGGACTGTACTGAAGTTAAGTATTATCTGCGAAACTTTTAGTGATACTTCGGCTCCCTAGTGCTGAATCGGTAGACCTCGGTTATCTTCGAGATTCGTATTGGCAACCTTTGTCACACAAACTATGAATCGCCGTGAGACATCTGGCGTACACTTTACGTACTAGTACTGTTGTTGTTGTTCACATAGCAAAGCCAAAATATAGAATTCATGCTATGAACAAGATTGACAACCAGAAATGTTCTATAGTGTTATATAATGTGTGTCTGACACATTTGTTGGCTTAAGATAATAAAGGTTTAGAAAATTCCTATCGATCGATCATACTATCGATTCCATTCAGATTTCATTTCCATTCAGTTGGCAGTATTACCGGAACCGCGGTAGCTCCCTCCTTACTACTCACCCCCGTTAAACCAAGTATCACTAAAAGTTTCGCGTATAATAACTGTAAGGAAATTATTCATGATGGACAGCATGACGACGTAAAGTAAGGATCAATTTCTACGCCTCCTACAGCTTCTTTAAACAGACTAAGCTCCGAACACAGGTCCGTGAAATCCTGATATAGCCCATAGCATATTATTTAATTTCATGCTATGGCGTTATTGACTCAAAAGTGTACGGAAAATGGCACTTAACCATACTGTAATTACTATCCACACTCTTTTACTATAAATCGTATCTGATTTGTTGAACTCCGCTTCACATTAATGTAAAAACTAATTATCAGAAAGACTGCGAATCACCGAACACCAAACTTAACCTTGCTGAAATATTTCCCCGCCAGAATGCAGCGCTGTGGTTCTGTACCCACCTACACCAAAACTGACTCCTCTGCGTATGGCTTTTATTGCCGAGAGTGTTCGAGGACAAGTTCGGCTCACAAGATGCTGGTCTTTTGATCTGACGCGTCGTGATGAGAATGAAATGGTGACGAAGACGACACATACACCCAGCCCCCCTACCAGCGAAATTAATCAATTATGGTTAAAATTCCCGACCCTGCCGTGAATCGAACCCAGGACCCCTGTGACCAAAGGCCAGAACGCTAACCATTCAGCCATGGAGCCGTCAGATAAATCTATATAGACCCTATATAAAATAAGAGTTTTGTCTATACGTTGTTCAGAATTAAAAAAAAAAATAAAAATATTTCGCCACAGTGAAATGAAATGTCACCTTATTAAATTTTCGTCACGTCTGTCTGTCTGTCGGGCTGGCTGGCTGTCTGTACACACATCACGAGTAAATGGCTGAAGTGAATTTAATGAAAATCGGTAAGTATAGTCGGGGAATGAGGCAATACAATCTAGGCTATGAATAATTTTCTTCACGGTTAGTGAAATGCTAGTTTAGGGGAAGGCCCAACATTTAATCTATGTTATTAGTGGTTTTGTCGATAAATACTACATAACTACAGTTATATAGAATTGCATTTCCAATCATATATCTTTTACAGTTCAATCAATCAATCAATCAATCAATCAATCAATCAATCAATCAATCAATCAATCAATCAATCAATCAATCAATCAATCAATCAATCAATCAATCAATCAATCAATGTCCGACTCGTTGGCTGGATGGTCAGCGTACTGGCCTTCAATTCATAGGGCCCCGAGTTCGATTCCCGGCCGGGTCGGTGATTTTAAACTTCATTGGTTAATTCCAATGTCTCGGGGGCTGGGTGCTTGTGGTGTCCCCAACATCCCTGCAACACCACACATAACACTATCCTCCACCACAACAACACGCATTTACCTACACATGGCAGATGCCACCCATCCTCATCGGAGGGTCTGCCTTACAAGGGCTGCACCCGGACTGGAAATAGCTACACGAAATCAATCAATTAATCAATCAATCAATCACTGCTGATCTGCATTTAGGGCAGTCGTCCCTATCTGTTGTTTTCCTGGCCTTTTCTCGAATGAACTCAAAGAAATTGGAAATGTATTGTACATCTTCCATGGTAAGTTATTCCAATCCCTAACTCCCCTACCTATAAACGAATATTTGCCCCAATTTGTCCTCTTGAATTCCAACTTTATCTTAATAGTTTGAACTTTCCTACTTTTAAAGACACCACTCAAACTTATCCGTCTACTGATGTCATTCCACGCCATCTCTCTACTGACAGCTCGGAACATATCACTTAGTCAAGCAGCTCGTCTCCTTTCTCCCTAGTCTTCCCAGCCCAAACCTTGCAACATTTTTGCAACGCTATTCCTTTGTCGAAAATCACCCAGAACAAATCGAGCTGCTTTTCTTTCGATTTCTTCCAGTTCTTGAATCAAGTAATCCTGGTGACGGTCCCATACACTTGAACCATACCGTACCGACTAACATAATAGAATTTATGAATTTAGACCTTTTGTTGTTTAGTCCATATCAACGCTGAGCATTGCTAACATGGAAATATTGTTCAATCATGTTAAATGGCGATGGTTTTTGTCGTGATTGTTTTAAACCCGTGGTAATAAGGCGATATCGACAAGGAAAGTTGTGAAGATTATTAAAAAATGAGACGGGATGGAGTTATGAAAGAAGACGGGGTGTTTTTTTACATTAGATGCTCTAATATCACACAGTGGGAAGAAAACTAAAAGTGAAGGCCTACAATATCGAAAACTCATAAAACTGATCGACAATAACATTACATTGACCATTGTAGTGATGTGATTTGTAACATCAACTGCCGCTCATCTCCAATAGATGGGATTACTGCTGCGTCTCGAGTAAAATAGCCTACCTGAATACTGGCGAAAAGTAGCTGGGGGAGTTATGCCTATTGCTCACGGTAAAATGTTTCGTAAAATTTGTTGTACAATTATTTTTATAAAAATTTGGTGAAAACAAGTTGTGTTGCTCACGGTAAAATTATTTTATAAAATCCGTGGAAGCATCAGGATGGCCATCTATGAATCACTTCTGAACTAAGATGTGTATGTGCTGCCATCTATAGATGGCTCCAACAAACAAAGCAAAACTTGCTGCTTTAGCTCCAGTTATATGTTGTACAGTGGTAAAAAGGAAGAAAAGAAATGCCAGGAAATGCTTGACTCGGGATTGGCTCAAAAGAGGAGAAGAAGGTAGAGGATTGCTGTCCTTGGTCGAAAATTAGTTGAAGTTAAAAGACCGGCATTCGTATAGGAATTCGGCGATTGTGTTCTCTGCCTCTCTTCTTGCATTTCTATTGTGGTAAAGTGGCGTTTTAACCTCGTACAAACATGGATATTTCTGGTATTCGTCCAGTAAAACACTAACAGCTTCCTTAGTCCACCCGGGTCCTGCCATTTTACAAAGAAGTGTTTGTTTACTATCGAGCTTCCCAATCTTCTCACGACGTAGAGCTGCATCATCGTGATGTCAGCTTCGCTGATTGGTTCTTTTCGTAAACGGAGTAGAACATGTCCTTTTCATAAAGTTTTAGTATTATTATTACAATACAATACAATACAATACAATAGATTTATTTTGTCTGGCAAGATTAAGGCCATTAGGCCCTCTCTTCCATCTAACCAGAAAACATAGTTTTTACATGTGCAAAATTGAAATAAGTACACTTACAATTGAAACATCTTGCAACTACTAAACAATACAATAGTATGATAAAAAAGGAAAAAATAGGAGAATGATGATGATGATGATGATGACGATGAAGGTGATTATTTATACAATTATGACATGATTAGCTAATTTCTATTATCCTTGGTAATAACAGTGGGATTATATAAAGTCTATAGTTTGAGGAAGGCTACATCTACAATATCTCCATAACATTACTTAGTAGGTAGGGGTGACAAAGTTGCCTAAAACTAGCAGGTGAGGCTCCTCTGACAGAGACGGGTAGTGCATTCCATTGTCGTGCCGAAGAAATAACAAATGAGTTTGTGTATCGTGTGGTGCGGTGAGGTGGAATAGATAAGATTGTATCAGATTTTGACCGTGTTCCAAAACTGTGATTGGATGAGAGGTGGTGAAATTGACTGTACAAGTAGGGAGGTGAGCATGAGGAGAGTATTCGACGAAGGAGGCATAAAGCATGAAGATTACGGCGCTGTTTGAGTTTTAGCCAACCGAGTTCATCGTAGGCAGGTGTAACATGGTCAAAGTAACGTAGGTCACATATATAGCGAACACAGGCGTTTTGCGCACGTTGTAGTTTGTCGTTAAGAGTAGTAGTCAGGTAGTTGTACACGGCGTCACAGTAGTTGAAGTGAGGCAATACCAGAGTGCAAATAAGGCGTTCTTTTAATATTAGAGAAAATATGTGGCGGAATCTTCTAAGTGAGTTAAGTGTCGCAAATACTTTCCTGGAGATGCTGGTAACCTGCTGCTTCCAAGAAAGATGTTCGTCTATCATAACGCCGAGATCTTTGACAGATTCACTGAAATCAATGGGTGAATTTTGGTAAAGTGAATTTGCTTATGGTTTTTGAACAAAGCCGAGGATGTGAAATTATTATAGCTTGAGATTTTACGTTATTTAATCTAAGTCCATGCATGTCAGTCCAGTTACAGATTTCTTGTAAATCTCTATTGAAATTTTTAATTTCGTCGGTTAGTCTTTCCGGTTCACAGTGCAAGTATAATTGTATATCGTCAGCGTACATGTGGTAGCTGCCTCTGTGGATCCGTGGTAGAGTGTCGGCCTCCGGATCCCAAGATAGCGGGTTCAAACCCGGCAGAGGTAGTCGGATTTTTGAAGGGCCATCTAGCGGACCTAGAGTAAAACGGAACGTCGAAATTGACAAGCAGACAGCCAGATGGCGTCAAATCGAAATGTCTGCACACGGTAGCTGAGGCCATACGATTATTATTATTATTATTATTATTAGCGTACATGTGGTGTCTGCAGCTGTTTATCAAAGGTTTTATAAAACTTGAATTTGACCGTGAGCAACAGAAATTTTATAAAATTAAATTATTGTACAATAAACTTGACAGAAAATTTTACCGTGAGCAACAGGCATTAGATATCATTTCACGGGTACTGCAGCTAGTATAATACACAGTGGAAGCTCGATACCTTAAATCACCTCGGGAGCTAAATTTTATTTCGAATTATCGAAATTTCGAGATATAGAGATGAGCATGTATAGCACATAATTGAATCATATGTATCTATGGGCTTGTACTGAATACATTATTTTTAAAATTTGAAAAATATAGGAACAAACTATTTCACGACATCAATTTAAATATAACCCTTATTATAGTAACTTTTTAGAAGACAGGATACAGTGCATACAGTAGCGAAACAAGAAACGTACCTCCGTTAGCATATTTGGAAGAACTTCGTTTGTCTCTTCTGTTTGTTACTGTCAACCATTCCTCCCTTCATGTTGAAACTTCTCCTCAATAATAAGCAGCCGACATTCGTAAATGGAGGTTTGTCATCCGTGACTTCGGGGGTTGCTTTCGAACGTAACAGTTAAATAATTCACATCCGAGAAACAGCGAGGCTTCGCCGACTTTCCGATCTCTAGAAGTTTTAGTTTTTCCGTTCCTGTCATATTAGCTCCCAGCATCACTGAAACCCTTTCTTTACTTGTTCCCCCACAAACCACAAATGCCGTATTACAAAGTCAATGTTGCACAAAATTTAAGATACGGAGTATTTTTTGCTTCAAGGAAGAAATGTTTGCGTCGAGAAATTGAAAATAATATTAATGCTACTTGCTTTACGTCCCACTAACTACTTTTACGGTTTTCGGAGACGCCGAGGTGCCGGAATTTTGTCCCGCAGGAGTTCTTTTACGTGCCAGTAAATCTACCGACACGAGGCTGACATATTTGAGCACCTTCAAATATCACCGGACTGAGCCAGGATCGAACCTGCCAAGTTGGGGTCAGAAGGCCAGCGCCTCAACCGTCTGAGCCACTCAGCCCGGCTCGAGAAATTGAGAAATTCGTGTAACCGAATTTCAAGTAATAGAATATGAGAATATGACAAATGGCGGGAACATTTACGTTACTTCGAGTTACTGAAAATTTAAGTAACGGAGGTTCGAGATATCGATGTTCGACTGTATGTCGTAAAAGTATTAGTTATTACAGGGTCGAAGGACCATATTTACGATTCCGGTAGCTTAGTGAACTATTTACCGCTTCAAATAATGTGATGTTGATATTTTACTGACACATAACTCCATGTAAACACCACTCATATCTTTCATAACAATACAAACACACAACAAAACAAGAAAGGTCGCTACATGAGTCAAACATGGATGATTTGTGTCGCGCCGTGTCAAAATTATGTATAATTGAATATTCAACATAAATTATGTAAATTCACCATAGTATGAAATCAAATATTACACACAAAAGCCACTAAAGGGATAAGTTTAGATTATATAACGTAAAGCATTACTTTCCTTGGCACTTGCGCAAATAACTCTTC
Organism: Anabrus simplex; assembly: GCF_040414725.1. Lineage (NCBI taxonomy): Eukaryota > Metazoa > Arthropoda > Insecta > Orthoptera > Tettigoniidae > Anabrus > Anabrus simplex. The sequence continues at coordinate 636,258,415 of NC_090265.1, read as the reverse complement.
TTTCAGCTGCCTGTCCTTCGTTATTCACAACATTAGCAGGTCTATTCGAAGGATACTGGCGAGATAGACAACAGTGAAATCTGGGAACAGGTAATTTCTAACAAGTGGCGACGCCTGAAAAAATAATTTAAAAGCTAGAATATGTATTTCATTTTACCTTTTTGTGATCGAATACTATAAAAGGGATGTCATAATAACACACAGCATCTTCATCAGGAAAGTAAGGAGTATTTTAATTACGAATTAAAGTAGTCACATTACATAGATACATTATTTATTATCCTAAAGCTTAGATCAATGAGATTTTTAATATTCTGTGTGAAATATGTAGATCGAACGTCTGCGTGTGATGTATTCACCTAGGCAGAATGCCAAAAGCCACTACAGTTACCTCCATTCCGGTTGTCATTTTCCAGATTCGCTATTCGAACTTCAAGTGTGCTGTTGTCCGCCTCTGTAGTGTAGTGGTTAGTGTGATTAACTGCCACCACCGGAGGCCCAGGTTCGATTCCCGGCTCTGCCACGAAATTTGAAAAAGTGGTACGAGGGCTGGAACGGGGTCCGCTCAGCCTCGGGAGGTCAACTGAATAGAGGTGGGTTCGATTCCCACTAAGCCATCCTGGAAGTGGTTTACCGTGGTTTCCCACTTTTCCTCCAGGCAAATGCCGGGATGGTACCTAATTTAAGGCCACGACCGCTTCCTTCCCTCTTCCTTGTTTATCCCTTCCAATCTTCCCATCCCCCACCAAGGCCCCTGTTCAGCGCAGCAGATGAGGCCACCTGGGTGAGGTACTAGTCATCCTCCCCAGTTGTATTCCCCGACCCAATGCCTCACGCTCCAGGACACTGCCCTTGAGGCGGTAGAGGTGGGATCCCTCACTGAGTCCGAGGGAAAAACCAACCCTGGAGGGTAAACCGATTAAGAAAGAAAGACAGTGTGGTGTTTAAATGACACATTCTAAAAGGCAGTCTGATCATTCTTGTAATTATGTTCAGATATAATCATAGGCCCGGAGAATGCTCTAGAGCAGGGTTTCCTAAACTTGTTCACTCTGAAGCCCCCTGAGCATATCACACGCATGTCCAAGGACCCCTCAGCCACAGAACATAATATTGCATTCAGTAAACATAAAAAAAAAAAAATTGTAATGATACCATGTTGGATTGTATTTGTATACTTTAGGACAAATATTTAATTTCTTTGGAAGTTTAATTTAACTTTATTTACATAAAGATATTTTATAAACGCACAGAAATTACAAATCAATGTGACACTTGCAAATAATGACAACTGTCTGAATCTGGAAACTTAGAAACAAAATCACTTGTTGCGGTTGTTGGATCATGGGACGGATAGTGCTGTTTCCCAAAACCAAGCGTTTTACAAGCACAGTCATTCGAACCACAGATCAGCCTCTACATTAGCTCTGTTTCTATACTTCGTTTTCATTTGTGTGAGCAGAAAAGGTACACTCGCACATGTATGTTGTTATGATAGGCATTAAACTCAGTATTTCCTATATAGGAATTGTCGGGTATAGAGGATGTTAAGAACCGAAAAGTCGGTCAGAGACGTGGAGTTGTGATATATTCGTGCAACTTCCTGGAGCTAAACATGCCACTATATCTGATTCTCCACTCATATCATACTTCAATTTATTTTTCACTTTCTCTCTGCAAAGATACTTCGGCTAGTTGACCTTCCTCAAGGGAGGCCAGTTCATGTTTAGTTTTAAAGAAGGGACATCCAGGAAATTTTCTCAACCAGAGACGAGAAATATGATCTGGGTGTGGATACTAGCAATTCCAAGTATCTCACAGTTACATCACTTACTCTGCCTCGTTGTATTTCTTCTTTGTCCGCTGCTAACTTATACAATCTGTCGGCCAAGTTATGAGTTACTGTACGTAAGTTATACAACAGTGAACACGTAGTTCCTAAATTTAGTATAATGATCTATGGATTGTATGGGTAAAATGAATTTCAGTCTTCAAATACTTACAAATATCATTATAATTGCGGACTCCTTGGATTACCGTCGCTGTCCCCAGTCGCTTAGGAATGGCTGCTCTAGAGCATTGTCGACAGAAATCTCAACATTCGGCTCTTCTGCTGTAGAAGGATCCACAAAAATCCTTCAAATATTAAATTATTTGTTCTCTGATCTCCTTTAAGTTTGAAGTGAGTTCCGAAGATGTTAGCATTTTCAATGCTATCACCTCACTTTGTGTCCTATTAATATCATTATATTTCTCCAGTTTTGACTACTCAACGAGCTTGTAAATGTATTTGTGTTGTGTTATGAATCCAATTTTAGCAACCTTGGTGCTAGCCGAGCGGAGTTCATAGACGACTCGCCATCATGATCAGAACCGCTGGAATCAGTGTCAATGAGATGATAATTACGTGAGAAATGCTGTAGCTTTCTTCAACCTTGAATTAACGGCCCGCAAAATGCGCTTATAAATGTTTCATGAAATGTGTAAGGCGTCATCAGCTATAAGAAGAAAATGTAGCTTCTTCTAAATTACGAAATTTCCTGTGGAATTCCTAAAACGCCAATGAAGTGAAAGTTCGAATTGATGAGTTGAAAATAAAATCATATCAAGTCATATTTCTTTAGTTTTGCATAAAATAGGCTTAAAAATTTCTGCTCAATAAATAACAATGAATATGAAATTATTTCAATGTTGAAATCATTTCTTAGCAATACAGGGGTGCACATACCACGAAAAACATAATATTAAGCAATTTCCTCAACTGTGCCGAAAGTTGAAGTGCTGAAGGATTCGGAAAGGTTTCAAATCATGAGTCCTCGGTAGCTCTATCAAACTAAAAAGGCAAATTTCGAAAATCACAACCCGCCTAAATGCAGTTCCGGAAAACAGCTTGTTTCTTCATTCGTTATCTTTTTTATTCAAATCCTAGCCAAGTTATTTACATACTCTTTCTGTAATGTGTTCCTTGGTTCAGTACCCTAAGTCGTTTCCTTAATGATTTTTTTGGGAAATATCCGCACCGAATGTAGTTATAAGTCCTAAGTGAAACTGTGCATTGACTCACATTAGCGCTCGTACTGGTGCTTAAGTGAAACTGTGCCTTGACTCACATTAGCGCTCGTACGGGTGCTTAAGTGAAACTGTGCCTTGACTCACATTAGCGCTCGTACTGGTGCTTAAGTGAAACTGTGCATTGACTCACATTAGCGCTCGTACTGGTGCTTAAGTGAAACTGTGCATTGACTCACATTAGCGCTCGTAGTTGTGCTTAAGTGAAACTGTACCTTGACTCACATTAGCGCTCGTAGTGGTGCTTAAGTGAAACAGTGCCTTGACTCACATTAGCGCTCGTACTGGTGCTTAAGTGAACTGTGCCTTGACTCACATTAGCGCTCCTACTGGTGCTTAAGTGAAACTGTGCATTGACTCACATTAGCGCTCGTAGTGGTGCATAAATGAAACTGTGCCTTGACTCACATTAGCGCTCGTAGTGGTACTTACGTGAAACAATGCCTCGACTCACATTAGCGCTCGTACTGGTGCTTAAGTAAAACAAGGCATTGACACATTAGCGCTCGTACTGGTGCTTAAGTGAAACTGTGCATTGACTCACATTAGCGCTCGTAATGGTGCTTAAGTGAAACTGTGCAATGACTCACATTAACGCTCGTACTGGTGCTTAAGTGAAACAAGGCATTGACTCACATTAGCGCTCGTACTGGTGCTTAAGTGAAACTGTGCATTGACTCACATTAGCGCTCGTACTGGTGCTTAAGTGAAACTGTGCATTGACACACATTACCGCTCGTGGTGGTGCTTAAGTGAAACTGTGCATTGACTCACATTACCGCTCGTAGTGGTGCTTAAGTGAAACAAGGCATTGACTCACAATAGCGCTCGTACTGGTGCTTAAGTGAAACAAGGCATTGACTCACATTAGCGCTCGTAGTTGTGCTTAAGTGAAACTGTGCCTTGACTCACATTAGCGCTCGTAGAGGTACTTAAGTGAAACTGTGCCTTGACTCACATTAGCGCTGGTACTGGTGCTTAAGTGAAACAGTGCCTTGACTCACATTAGCGCTCGTACTGGTGCTTAAGTGAACTGTGCCTTGACTCACATTAGCGCTCGTAGTGGTACTTACGTGAAACAATGCCTCGACTCACATTGGGGCTCGTACTGGTGCTTAAGTGAAACAAGGCATTGCCTCACATTAGCGCTCGTACTGGTGCTTACGTGAAACTGTGCATTGACTCACATTAGCGCTCGTACTGGTGCTTAAGTGAAACTGTGCAATGACTCACATTAGCGCTCGTACTGGTGCTTAAGTGAAACAAGGCATTGACTCACATTAGCGCTCGTACTGGTGCTTAAGTGAAACTGTGCATTGACTCACATTGGCGCTCGTACCGGTGCTTAAGTGAAACTGTGCATTGACACACATTACCGCTCGTAGTGGTGCTTAAGTGAAACTGTGCATTGACTCATATTACCGCTCGTAGTGGTGCTTAAGTGAAACAAGGCATTGACTCACATTAGCGCTCGTACTGGTGCTTAAGTGAAACAAGGCATTGACTCACATTAGCGCTCGTACTGATGCTTAAGTGAAACTGTGCATTGACTCACATTAGCGCTCGTACTGATGCTTAAGTGAAACTGTGCATTGACTCACATTAGCGCTCGTACTGATGCTTGAGTGAAACTGTGCATTGACTCACATTAGCGCTCGTACTGGTGCTTAAGTGAAACTGTGCATTGACTCACATTAGCGCTCGTACTGGTGCTTAAGTGAAACTGTGCATTGACTCACATTAGCGCTCGTACTGATGCTTGAGTGAAACTGTGCATTGACTCACATTACCGCTCGTAGTGGTGCTTAAGTGAAACTGTGCATTGACTCACATTAGCGCTCGTACTGATGCTTAAGTGAAACTGTGCATTGACTCACATTAGCGCTCGTACTGATGCTTAAGTGAAACTGTGCATTGACTCACATTAGCGCTCGTACTGGTGCTTAAGTGAAACTGTGCATTGACTCACATTAGTGCTCGTACTGGTGCTTAAGTGAAACTGTGCATTGACTCACATTAGCGCTCGTAGTGGTACTTAAGTGAAACTGTGCCTTGACTCACATCAGCGCTGGTACTGGAGCTTAAGTGAAACAGTGCCTTGACTCACATTAGCGCTCGTACTGGTGCTTAAGTGAACTGTGCCTTGACTCACATTAGCGCTCGTAGTGGTACTTACGTGAAACAATGCCTCGACTCACATTAGCGCTCGTACTGGTGCTTACGTGAAACTGTGCATTGACTCACATTAGCGCTCGTACTGGTGCTTAAGTGAAACTGTGCAATGACTCACATTAGCGCTCGTACTGGTGCTTAAGTGAAACAAGGCATTGGCTCACATTAGCGCTCGTACTGGTGCTTAAGTGAAACTGTGCATTGACTCACATTGGCGCTCGTACTGGTGCTTAAGTGAAACTGTGCATTGACACACATTACCGCTCGTAGTGGTGCTTAAGTGAAACTGTGCATTGACTCACATTACCGCTCGTAGTGGTGCTTAAGTGAAACAAGGCATTGACTCACATTAGCGCTCGTACTGGTGCTTAAGTGAAACAAGGCATTGACTCACATTAGCGCTCGTACTGATGCTTAAGTAAAACTGTGCATTGACTCACATTAGGGCTTGTACTGGTGCTTAAGTGAATGAAGGCATTGACTCACATTAGCGCGCGTACTGATGCTTAAGTGAAACTGTGCACTGACTCACATTAGCGCTCGTACTGGTGCTTAAGTGAAACTGTGCATTGACTCACATTAGCGCTCGTACTGGTGCTTAAGTGAAACAAGGCATTGACTCACATTAGCGCTCGTAGTTGTACTTAAGTGAAACTATGCATTGACACACATTAGCGCTCGTACTGGTGCTTAAGTGAAACTGTGCATTGACTCACATTAGCGCTCGTAGTGATGCTTAAGTTAAACTGAGCATTGTCTCACATTAGCGCTCGTACTGGTGCTTAAGTGAAACTGTGCGTTGACTCAGATTAGCGCTCGTAGTGGTGCTTAAGTGAAACTGTGCATTGACTCACATTAGCGCTCGTAGTTGTGCTTAAGTGAAACTGTGCATTGACTCAAATTGGCGCTCGTACTGGTGCTTAAGTTAAACAAGGCATTGACTCATATTAGTGCTCGTAGTGCTGCTTAAGTGAAATAATGCATCGACTCACATAAGCGCTCGTAGAGGTGCTTAAGTGAAATAATGCAGTGACTTACATTAGTGCTCGTAGTGGTGCTTATGTGAAATAATGCATTGACTCACATTAGCGCTCGTAGTGGTGCTTAAGTGAAATAATGCATTGACTCTCATTAGCGCTCGTACTGGTGCTTAAGTGAAACAAGGCATTGACTCACACTAGCGCTCGTACTGGTGCTTAAGTGAAACAAGGCATTGACTCACATTAGCGCTCGTAGTGGTGCTTAAGTGAAATAATGCATTGACTCTCATTAGCGCTCGTACTGGTGCTTAAGTGAAACAAGGCACTGACTCACATTAGCGCTCGTAGTTGTGCTTAAGTTATACGAGGCATTGACTCACATTAGCGCTCGTAGTTGTGCTTCAGTGAAACAAGGCATTGACTCACATTAGCGCTCGTAGTTGTGCTTAAGTTAAACGAGGCATTGACTCACATTAGCGCTCGTAGTTGTGCTTCAGTGAAACGAGGCGTTGACTCACATTAGCGCTCGTAGTTGTGCTTAAGTTAAACGAGGCATTGACTCACATTAGCGCTCGTAGTTGTGCTTCAGTGAAAGAAGGCATTGACTCACATTAGTGCTCGTAGTTGTGCTTAAGTGAAATAATGCATTGACTTACATTAGTGCTCGTAGTGGTGCTTAAGTGAAATAATGCATTGACTCTCATTAGCGCTCGTACTGGTGCTTAAGTGAAACAAGGCACTGACTCACATTAGCGCTCGTAGTGGTGCTTAAGTGAAATAATGCATTGACTCTCATTAGCGCTCGTACTGGTGCTTAAGTGAAACAAAGCATTGACTCACATTAGCGCTCGTACTGGTGCTTAAGTGAAACAAGGCATTGACTCATATTAGCGCTCGTAGTGCTACTTAAGTGAAATAATGCATCGACTCACATTAGCGCTCGTAGTGGTGCTTAAGTGAAATAATGCATTGACTTACATTAGTGCTCGTAGTGGTGCTTATGTGAAATAATGCATTGACTCACATTAGCGCTCGTAGTGGTGCTTAAGTGAAATAATGCATTGACTCTCATTAGCGCTCGTACTGGTGCTTAAGTGAAACAAGGCACTGACTCACATTAGCGCTCGTAGTTGTGCTTAAGTTAAACGAGGCATTGACTCACATTAGCGCTCGTAGTTGTGCTTCAGTGAAACAAGGCATTGACTCACATTAGCGCTCGTAGTTGTGCTTAAGTTAAACGAGGCATTGACTCACATTAGCGCTCGTAGTTGTGCTTCAGTGAAACGAGGCATTGACTCACATTAGCGCTCGTAGTTGTGCTTAAGTTAAACGAGGCATTGACTCACATTAGCGCTCGTAGTTGTGCTTCAGTGAAACAAGGCATTGACTCACATTAGTGCTCGTAGTTGTGCTTAAGTGAAACAAAGCATTGACTCGCATTAGCGCTCATAGTTGTGCTTAAGTGAAACAAGGCATTGACTCGCATTAGCACTCGTAGTGGTGCTTGAGTGAAACAAGGCATTGTCTCACATTAGCGTTCGTAGTTGTGCCTAAGTGAAAAGAGGCATTGACTCACATTAGCGCTCGTAGTTGTGCTTAAGTGAAACAAGGCATTGACTCACATTAGTGCTCGTAGTTGTGCTTACGTGAAACAAGGCATTGACTCACATTAGCGCTCGTACTGGTGCTTAAGTGAAAAAATGCATTGACTCACATTACCGCTCGTAGTGGTGCTTAAGTAAAACTGTGGATTGTCTCACATTATCGCTCGTACTGGTGCTGGTGAAATAATGGATTGACTCACATTAGCGCTCGTAGTGCTGCTTAAGTTGAACAAGGCCTTGACTCACATTAGCGGTCGTAGTTGTGCTTAAGTGAAACAATGCATTGACTCACATTAGCGCTCGTAGTTGTGCTTAAGTGAAACAAGGCATTGACTCACATTAGCGCTTGTACTGGTGCTTAAGTGAAACAAGGCATTGACTCACATTAGCGCTCGTACTGGTGCTTAAGTGAAACAAGGCATTGACTCACGTTAGTGCTCGTACTGGTGCTTAAGTGAAACAAGGCATTGACTCACATTAGGGCTTGTACTGGTGCTTAAGTGAAACAAGGCATTGACTCACTTTAGCGCTCGTACTGGTGCTTAAGTGAAACAAGGCATTGACTCACAATCGGGTTTGTAGTTGTGCTTAAGTGAAACTGTGCCTTGACTCACGTTAGTGCTCGTACTGGTGCTTAAGTGAAACAAGGCACTGACACATTAGCGCTCGTACTGGTGCTTAAGTGAAACAAGGCATTGACTCACATTTGCGCTCGTAGTTGTGCTTAAGTGTGCAAGGCATTCACTCACATTAGCGCTCGTAGTTGTGCATAAGTGAAACTGTGCATTGACTCACATTAGTGCTCGTACTGGTGCTTAAGTGAAACAAAGCATTGACTCACATTAGCGCTCGTACTGGTGCTTAAGTGAAACAAGGCATTGACTCACAGTAGCGCTCGTACTGGTGCTTAAGGGAAACAATGCATTGACTCACATTAGCGCTCGTAGTTGTGCTTAAGTGAAACAAGGCACTGACTCACATTAGCGCTCGTAGTTGTGCTTAAGTGAAACGAGGCATCGACTCACATTAGCGCTCGTAGTTGTGCTTAAGTGAAACAAAGCATTGACTCACATTAGTGCTCGTAGTTGTGCTTAAGGGAAACAAGGCATTGACTCACATTAGTGCTCGTAGTTGTGCTTAAGTGAAACAAGGCATTGACTCACAATAGTGCTCGTAGTGGTGCTTAAGGGAAACAATGCATTGACTAACATTAGCGCTCGTACTGGTGCTTAAGTGAAACAAGGCATTGACTCACATTAGCGATCGTACTGGTGCTTAAGGGAAACAATGCATTGACTCACATTAGCGCTCGTAGTTGTGCTTAAGTGAAACAAGGCACTGATTCACATTAGCGCTCGTAGTTGTTCTTAAGTGAAACAATGCATTGACTCACATTAGCGCTCGTAGTGGCGATTATGTGAAACAATGCACCGACTCACATTAGCGCTCGTAGTGGGAGAAAAAAGGCAAACTGCTGATCTTATCTATCGGATAACGATGAATTAAAAAAGGGTTGTAATTTTTAGGAATAAATAGTATATTCTCACACTTTTTATATTTTATTTACCTGAAATTCGTAGCTTATATCCATAGGATATTTTCAACATTGAGTTGCTTGTTTTACTTTAAATTCTTCAGTCATTGTCTTAAATACAGTCACCTGAGATTCATTCAGATACGTGGACGTATATGTCGCATACGACAGTTTCGGGGTACTTACAGTTCGTGTCCAGGCAATGCTAAGTTTTACGAGAAATGGTTAATTTACATAAACTTTTAAAATATATTTTGTTACTTGAATATTGTAACCCTTTACTAGACGTGCTCTGCGTCACTATTCTGAAGTGGTTCATCTACAAATGTTTCACCAGACCTGTCATTATCATCTGCATTTATAAAGATTCTATAAAACCCATGATGAGGTTTCTTCTCAGGAATATACTGAAGGGGATGTAACAACAACAGTTTCTACTTTTCGATAGGAAGATAATTGAGGTGTAGAACATTGTGTGTTCCGTTCTTAAGGTATGGCCTGGAGATGGTATACCTGTATTCTTATTAATTTTAATAGATGGACATGGTTTCCGATACAGTGTGTAGGTATTTTAATTTAACGCCATTTAGGTTGAGAGTGCATCAGTTTTGACTTTGCCAGATGTCAGAGTAAACCAGTTATCAGTTGCGTGATCTACAGCTGAGATTTAATGAATTTTTATGGGTAAACACCAAATATGTCACATGCCCACATCGTATGTCCTGTAATAGACTTCCCACGCTATTTAAAAATCCGACAGCCTCCCGCAATTCTGAACTCAGGAGGCCGACATTCTATCACTGATCCACAGTGCTTAATCAGTGAACACCACAGAGAACACTCCTAAGCACTCATGGTAGTTAATCGAAGAACTTAACATATTAAAAGCATATGTTGATTTACAGGATAAGGAATCCCACTTACCGTTGATACAGTAAATTACTTGCTGGTCGTCCTCGAGAGATTCTTTGCCTTTCTCCTGCTCCAGACTTAAGGTCGGACGAGCAGCTTCTTGCAACTTCAACATGTCTTTTAGATTAAATTGTCTTCACAGCTGCTAGCTGTCTCCGATGTGCGATAAACAGATACCTTCCCTCGATCCCATATGCCCACGGCGGAATATTAAAACTATCCAATGATAATAACACATAGCATATTCCTTTCAGTTTCTCTAAATTCTTCAGCAGAGCAAGAACACTGTTTTGCAACCCAACACTTTGAAAAATATTTTCTGTAGAAGACGGAACATTTTTCACCACTGAAATTAATTCAACATTTCTTGATAAATTAAGTGTATTGATAATAAATTTCTAGAAACCTGTTTCTGAAGTTAGCTAAATTGTACCTAAAATTGTTCTATTCCCACTTGGTTCCATTAAAACCTCTCCATACCTGATACAAATTCATACCTAAGGCTTTGGCGACCACGGATCGATAGAGAAAGCTTCTTTGTGTAGATAGTATTATCATAACGACTATGGCTATCTAGAGTACTGCACTCGGTTAGGAATTAAGTGATTCATTGTATATCTTACGAATAACTTTAAGTGTTATTTGTATCTCACTATGATAAAGTGCGCGAGGATTGCGAAGGAGGTATTTCTTTCGGGGTAGGGAGATCACTAACCTTAGGTACGCTGATTCCGGCAGCTAGTGCGTAGATAAGTAGATGTCGATTAATAGGCAATATGGCCTGGAAATTTAATAGACGAAAGATCAAGGTAATGATTGCCAACCAACCAAATGGGAGGGACATAGTTGATTTCACCGTCGTTCAGAAATGTTTGTACTAGGTGTCCATGATTTGCGATACAGGAGGGTGATCCGATGAAATCAAGAGAACAGCCATGGACAGGGCAACCAGTACAAAGCTGAGTAGGATATGGAAGAACCGTACAGTTACAATAAACACAAACTCCAACTAGCTCACTTCCTCATATTCCTCACTGTCTCATATGCATCTGAGACGTAAACAATCACACTGGCAGATAAGAGGAAAATGGAGAGCTTTACCGACGCATCTCTGAATTTGTCGGACTGAACACTGAACTGAAACATCCGTGCTGGAAGAACTAGGTACTCAGACTAGGCTCCTCGAGCGGATCAGCCAGGCTTACTTGTGGAATTTCGGACACATCGCCACAAGAACAGGCGCTCTGGAGAAGCTTGTGGTTGAAGGAGATATTAATGGCAAGAGATCGCGAGTAAGACATCCAATCATATGAGCGGACCAGCTGCAGCCTCTGGCGGGGAAATCTTATGTCGACAGACGGCCAGACATGGAGAAAGAGAATTAGGACAGTAAAAACATGAACGTCCGCCTCTATGTTGTAGTGGTTAGCGTGATCAACTGCCACTCCCGGAGGCCCGGGCTCGATTCACGGCTCTGCCACGAAATTTGAAAAGTGGTATGAGGGTTGGAACCGAGTCCATTCAGCCTAGGGATGTCAACTTGCAGCCTTCCTTGAAGTGGTTTTCTGTGGTTTCTAACTTCACATACAAGCAAATGCTGGGATGGTACCTAACTTATGGCCACGACCGTTTCCTTCCCTCTTCCTTGCCTGTCCCTTCCATTCTGTCCAACCCTCGACAAGGCCCCTGTTCAGAATAGTAGGTGAGGCCGCCTGGGTGAGGTAATGGTCCTACTTCCCAATTTCATCCCCGACCCAAAATCTCACGCTCCAGGACACTGCCCTTGAGGCAGTAGAGGTAGGGTCCGTCGCTGAGTCGGAGGAAAAAACCGACCCTGGAAGGTAAACAGATTAAGGAAGGAAAACATGAACGCCGCCTGCCCTGTCAAGGGTAGATGATTGACGATGAGTATGATAAACTACTGAACGAATAATTCTTTCATTAATATCCTAAAGCAATACGAGTAATCCAACGAATTTGCCAACTCCCCACAGCATGAAGAGAAGGAGTTAAAGGAAAAGTTTCAACACCTGAAGCATGACGGCATCGACTAAGGAATGGCAAGACAAGGCCTTGTGATTGTCAGACGAGGACAAGTGTTGACCCAGGGATGGTGGATATGAAAAAATAAAAAAGAGTATAAGCTGTAAAAAGTGGAAACAATACTAGAATGCGTTAGAACTGGGGCGTTCAACATACGGACTGCGGGCCGCACTCGGCCTGCGAAGGTATTTTATGTGACCCCCTGTCCGAGATTTTATAATAGATATAGATACCAAGATACCAAAAAACCTAGTTAATAAGAACTTTGTTGTAATCATAACTACAGGTCGTATTCTGTGTTGTTCGCAATTAAGGGACAGTTCCGGAGTGAAATCTTATTAACTTTTACAGGGCGCTTATTAATGAAAATTTTCAAGCTTTCTTAAAATTTGCGAGAAAATACTTGTGTGCATCTCCAGACATTTCAAAACTGTCAGTTCAAGCGAAGGGCCAGACCTCTCATTAGTGTGTAAGTTTATTCAAAGTTAGAGTATTGCATACTATTCTCAATTTGTTTTGCACTGTGTGTCCGGTTAATGTTTGTATGTCAAATAGCCGCTTGAGAGGTTGCTTAATTGATTGTTGATTAAAGAAGGGGACACTCAGGTATGTGGATGTGTTTGTGTGTTAGGCTACATTTATACTAGCAAGTTCTTGCAGCAATTTACTTGCACAAAGCAACTTACCGCACCACTTACAAGTCTAAATTCCCCCAGCAAGCTGACTTGCAGCGGTTAGCAATTTATTGGACAAGAAGCTTGCAGCCATTCTCGTGCAAGCAGTATGAAGGACATTTCGTGAGCTTCCGCAAGTTACCTGCAGCGATAGAATCCAATCTTATTTTGTGCAAGTGGAAGGCGCAAGTTGGTAAGTAAGTGCTCACATTTCACACATTCATTTCTGTGCATATTGTAATTTAATCTGGAAAACGTACTTACATTCATGCAATCACCACACATAAGCATAAATTTGTTTTTCATAAATGGAGGAAAAACGCGAATGGTTCAAGAAGGACACTAGTGAATTGATACAAAAAATCGAGATCTTCCCAGAAATTTCGGACGTTCACAGCAGTGAATTCAGAGACAGAAGTAAGGAATCCAATGCTTTCAGAACAATTGCGGAGGACTTTAACACGTCACCGAAGGAAATACTGCGAAAATGGCACAATTTGAAAAAAAAACAGTTTTCCCTGGAAGTGAAGAAACTTGAAAAATTAAAAAGTCTCGGTGGCCGTATTTCTCAGCGATGTAATTCGTAGAGAATAGCGTAGCTACGATTTCGGATAGAGTATGTTCCTTAGCGAAGGCAAGCCTATTTATTTTTCTTTTCTTGTTTTGCATCTGAGAGCGAGGTTGTGGATCGTTTATTCGCTATTGCAGAATATTTATTGCTGTAGTTTCTTGTTGAGTTGTCAAAATACATTGCATTGGATTTTGGGTTGTGAATTTATGAAATATTACGCCTGTCTTATTTAGGAGATGAAGTGAATTTTGTTAAGGCAGGTCCCTAATTGCGTTAATGTTTTAACTATCACGTAACGTGGCGGCATTTCGATAGGACTTTTCATAAGCCGCTTGACCGAATCAGCAGCTGACTTTCCCGATGAGGAAAATGCTGGGTACCGGGCGCTGGAACATTTTAGGCCTAGAGAGAATTAGTATCATATGGCGTAAAAGAAGTCCACATGCAACTAATGTAAAGTTGCCAAAACGTAGATAATTTTAATAGTTGAATTGGAATATAAATAATATTTTCTAGCAGTTTTTTACCAAACAGATGTGTAGCTCTTTCTAGTTTACCACAGGTACGGACTAGGCGGGCCCGTTTATTGTGAGTTTGATCTCTTAGGAGACAATCATAGATAACATTTTTCAGGTAGCATTTCCACTCCGTTGTGATATATTATGGGCTAAGCATCAATGAAGAGAGAGATACACTATTCGCCAGTCTGAATTTAATGATTTTTCACATTTTAAAATTGTAGGAATTCTTGTTCGAATGAAAATTTTCAGGTTTAATATTAACTACCACAACATTCATAGCACAATGAAAAAATGAAAATCCACAGCCTGTTTCCAGTCGTTCGACCGGGTCAGGAATGGAATGAATGAAACCTCCACCTAGCGGCGAGGATAGGAATTGTGCCGGCTGCCGAGGTCTGTAGCACTCCTCTGGAGCAATGATTATTGAATGGCAGATGAAATAAAATCATATTGGAGAGTGTTTCTGGAATAAATTATGGCAGGGAAAACCGGTGTACCCGGAGAAAAACTTGTCCCGCCTCCGCTTTGTCCAGCACAAATCTCACATGGAGTGACCGGGATTTGAACCACAGAACCCAGCGGTACGAGGCCGGCGCGCTGCCGCTTGTGCCACGGAGGCACTATTCATAGCACAATCACAAATTTAAAGAAATGCTACCCATTTGTTCTCAGTGCACTGTAAATTTTTCTGGGTAATTTGCGCAGTCGGGTAGGGTTTTTACTATAATCCCAATTATTTATTCCTATGATTCTTGTTCTTTATTGATAAGAATTAAGAGAGATGCAGCACATCTCAACTGCCTGTATGACGCCATTTTGGTTGACTGGCACTGCAAGCACATGTAAACAGTATCTGCAAGTTACTTGTGAAAAACTTGTACAAGTAACTTTAATTTTCTTGCCTTGCAAGAATTTGCAGCAATAACTTGCACAAGTCACTTCCTAGTGTAAACCTAGCCTTAGGGAAGGACGAGGTTGTTGTAGTGGCGGTTTCGGGTGGGGGCAGGAGAGTAATCTGGCCCGCGGTACTTTTAGGTACCTGCCATTCGGCCCACTCGCAATTTAATTTAAGTTGAGCACCCCTGCACTAGAACGTCAGTATCGTGAAAGCATGAGAGTATAATCGTCGTATGGCTTCAGCTACAGAGTGCAAGCATTTTAATTTGACGCCAATCTGGCTGCTTGCTCGTCAATTTCGACGTTCCATTTCATTCTCGACCAACTAGATGGCAGAGTAGATAGGATCTCTCTTGGGCGAAAATGGCAGAGTTTTCTGCCCTTCAAAAAGGCCGTTACCTCTGCCGGATTTGAACCTGCTATCTTGGGATCCGGAGGCCGACACTCCACCACTGATCCACAGAGGGAACTGTCCAAGTATTAGTTTGTCTACAGTACTTCTATGCTTTTAGGTCGGCCGCGCGGTCCAGAGACAGAGTGCCTGCTTCTCGCAAAGAGGCCCCGTGTTCTATTCCCGTCCAGGTCAGATAGAAAATAGGTGGCAGCTATGTACCTGTAAGAAGATGGACATCCGATATTGACTAGCATGATAACAAAATATGTATCCACATCTACTATCAATGGACTCCGTAATGGCCACTGTCAAATAAGGACGACGACTCTCTAAGAAGAATTTTGAAGTACGTGAGCTTTAATAAAAGTGAAGCAGAAGCAAATTAGGACGATCGTGAGGTCCAGGTAATTGTTTAGAATGAGGTAGTGGACGTCACGTTATTGGTATCATCAATAATACGGAGCAACGCAATCATCCGGAACATTCAGTGTTAATACAATAAGCCCACAGTTTCACAACACGAATCTGTTCCTTACAGTTAACCTAGGCCTGGAAATAAGCGTGGACCTTGAAGTGCCTGCCATTTCTCAGACTCGTCTACTCTCAAGCATGGGAAACAAGAAACTGTCACAGTGATTGCTCTGCTTCTGTTATTCAAGGACCTTCGAATTCAGGGGAAAGTATGCTGTCAGGCTTGGTATAAGAAATTGTTACAAAAGTACGATGTTCACTCTTCAGAACTTCTTCTTCTTCTGTCCTCACCTCGTGGTTTGATTTGCAGCAGTCCTCCATTTTTCTCTTCTTTCGGTCTTCCTTTCCAGTTCTGCACAGTTTGCAAATTTCATATCTGACATAATTTGGGTGAATAGTCTCCGTGACTCAGGTCCGACTCATTGGCTGAATTCCCGGCTGGGTTGGGAATTTTAATCACCTTTAATAAATTCTCCTAGCCCGGGGACTTTCCTCTTCATATTCAGACAACACGTTACACTACTAACCACCACAGAAACACGCAATAGTGATTACATCCCTCCATATAGGGTTGGCGTCAGGAAGGGCATCCTACCGTTAAATAGGGCCAAGTACACATGTGCGACACAGTTCGCACCCGCGACCTCACAGGTGTAGGAAAAGCAGTAGAAAAAGAAGAAGAATATTCTCCGTGACTCAGGTGGCAAAGCGCCGGCCTCTCACCGTTGTTGAGTTCCGTAGTTCAAATCCCAGTCACTCCATGTGAGATTTGTGGCGGACAAAGCTGAGGCGGGATAGGTTTTTCTCCGGGTACTCCGGTTTTCCCTTTCATCTTTTTATTTCAGAAACACTCTCCAACATCATCTCTTTTCATCTGTCAGTCAATAATCATTGCCCCAGAGGAGTGCGAGAAGCTTCGGCAGCCGGCACAATCCCTATCCACACCACTAGATGGAGGCATCATTCATTCACTGACCCGATCAAAATACTGGAAACAGGTTGTGGATTTTCATATTCTAGACGCCGCCTTTCTCGCTGATTTCGCCCTTCTATGCAAATGGACGCTATCCATTTAGCCATGGAGCCGGACAGTTTTTTTGGTTGTTAATCGGAACGTCAGCTAACATTGTGTTATGGCGCAGCAGATGGCCTACCAGTCGGTATCGTCTAATCTCAATATGACGCCAAAGACATCCATCCTGATAAAACGTTTTGAACTATATAACTACTCTTCTCAGTTTGAGTTAGTAATGAGAATAATGTCACATACGTTGTTATCCTTAAATCATCATCATCATCATCATCATCATCAACAACAAACAACAACTGTACAACCCCTTGTGGGCCCGAGACTTCCTAACAAAATTTCTAACATTTCTTTCCATACAATATCCTCTGTACTTTGACCATTCGGTCGTATCAGGATTTTAACATTTTCAAACGATCTTGCCCGTGATAGCGCAACGTACAATTGGCCATGGCTGAATACTTATTCGGGTAAGTAGACACCCATTTTTTCAAGCGTTTGTCCCTGCGCTTTATTAAGGTCATACAGAAGGCTTCCCGTCTGTACGTACGTAGACTGTTTCCTCATAGCAGTTATTAGGAACGTTCTGCCATCTGTTGAGTGTATTCAGAAACTGGGGAAGGTCAGAGAATCCGAGAGTATCTAGTAGAAAATAGTATTCTTCCATCATCAGAGGAAGTGTACAGGTAGTAATCAAATATTGCTGCATACAATATTCTTTCATCAAGTGTTAGTCGCTTAGCAACCGGCTAAGTACAGAATGTATTGCCTTCCCTGCAATTAGTGGAGTGATCATTTGATGATCTGATCTTGAAAATAAATATATTTCCGTTGACTTTTCAAGAAATGCAAGATTTTTCCTGTACTACTGAGACGATTTGGAGGATTTGGTACAAACCGCACCTTTTAACTCCCTCTGGTTTAAGAGTTTGAGTTTTGTGAAACATACGTCTTAGCATTTTTATATGTAGAAATTGAGACGACTGATACAGAAAATTTGTATTCGTTCTAATAATTGGAATTCATTCATTTGAAGTGTGGGCGTTCTATCCCATCGACCATCTGTATGACCACTGGGAATTACTATTGACTCGGTATACCGTAGTAAGAGAAGGGTGCTTCATCTCGTTCATTGCACATTCGTACTTGCAGCACAGAAATCACTCACATTGCAGTTTATAACAATGAATAATTGAATCCTGTTCTATAAACTTCTTGTTACCATTGCGGTCACCATCGGAGGTTTCTTGCGCTTGACTTTCACAGCATCAGCTCACATAAACTGTCCTTATATAGAAACAAAACACGAGAAGTATGCAATTAAAGAACACTTCACTATGGTCTCAGCTACTGTGAGAGAAACTCACGCCTTTTTCATCATCGCATTTACAAGAACGGTAATATAGTTTTACGTCTTGAAGTGTTACTTCAAAACATATTATACGTACGAAAGGGCAATATGAGACTTCAAAGATATACCATTTTCGAATATATTTCGAAATGTTCCGATATTGTCTGACGATTAGAGTATTATAAGACTCAGAGAACTTAATAAGTGTCCTGTAAATTCTAAATGATGTTTCATTTATTATTTTAATACCGACAAAATAGTCACAGAACATTTACTATGAACATTCATACACAGTATTCCAGAATTGCGCCAGTGGTAGAGAAATTAGTGATCTTATGTGTTTTCTCCGAGATTATGGGTTGGATTTCCGTCGAGGTTGGTACCACTACAACCACTATGAAAATTTCTTGAAGAACTCAAAAAAATGTTGGTATATTGTAAAAGAAATACAGCAGAACTATGTATATGATGATTATGGCAATAATAATAATAATAATAATAATAATAATAATAATAATAATAATAATAATCAGAGTGAGAAGAAGTTGGCCTCGTTCCTGTGATTTACTGAGTGTCGACTTTTTTATATTTGCACGTTACCAAACTTACACAACCCTAAACTTGGATAACCAGGAACTCTCCTGTCAGGGTTATTATACTTTAGTGAAAGAGACTCATTTATAAGGCGTAGGTATCCACCCTCACCCATCCCGCTGTGGATAGGATTCCCTGGTTTCATAGGCAGGTGGACTATCAGCTAAAGTATTTCTGAGTTTTAGCGATTGCACCTGCTCGCGATCAGTACATCCGTCAAGACTCAGCAACGAACCTTTATCTGGACTTAGGAATGGCTCTAAAAACCGGAATCATTTCTAAGTTATGCTTAATCTCACAGATACAATTATACATATTTACAATTTGTTTTACGTCGTAATAATCCAGATAGGTTTTATGGCGACGATGAGACAGGAAAGGGCTAGAAGTGGAAAGGAAACGGCCGTGGCATTATTTCGGGTACAGCCTTGGCATTTTTCTGGCGTTAAAATGGGAAACCACAGAAAACCAGGACTGCCGACAGTGGGGTCCGGAATGGTACTTCACAGCTGCGAAACCCTAATTGGACAGCTCAGAGATATGTTAAGTAGTCCATATATCAGACGATCATTACAAATAAATACAAATAAACAGAAGATATTCAAATTAACCGGGGGAAATGACACAACAATGTTGAAGGGATACCACTTGATTGCCTAGCATGTCAGAATGTGTAGTATCCTAGGGGATGGCTAGGGATAGGATATCAAGGAGAAGGTGAACAGAGCTTTGGTTTCGGGACGGGTAACAACCAATCCTCGAACAGCATATAATTTGTCAGCGTATCTTCAACGGCTGTAGATTTTAAGAAATGCTGGCTTGTGAGAATTATGCCCTGCAGAAGTTATTTAACATGCTAGAAGCCAAAGGCTCGGAGCAGTCCATATAAACAACCGCAAATGGCACTTACCTCAGCCAGGATCGAAACCGCTAGGCTGGAAACATATGGACAACTAAGCGACTGCACCGCTGAGAGGTTGGATTACTTTCTATCATATGAACTATTTGTTTATTTTGTTTATTTGTAATATAACAATAATTTGATTGGTTTTACATCTCATTAATTACTTTTATGATTTTCGGAGACACTGAGGTGTCGGAAGTAGCTCGACTCAAAAGTGTATTTTACGGACAGATAAATCTACCGACAGGAGGCTGGTATATACAGTATAAGTTCAACAGACGCGGTATCGATCTCATCATCTTGGGTGAAGAAAGCCAGAGTGCTATCACCCGAAACACTCGACTTGCCTGTTTACATGTCTCAGTAGGATTAGGCCTACTGTGATCCAAATTTTCATATTGCGAAATATCAGTCCTTACATTTATACCTAAGAGGTGGCTATAGATATTCTCGTGTATGACCAAGATCTATTGGTATGACGGAACAGCAACACATAAATATATGATCCCTTCCGAGTACTTTATTTTTGTGTGATTCTTCTTATTTGGTTTTCTTTACTTCTGCAGGCCTTTGAAATGTGGATGTATCGTAGAACTCAGCGAGGGGTACTCTGTCGTGATCAAAGTCCTCACCCTCGTAGAATGCAGGAAATGAACCTATTTCGGTCACATGTTCCGATGCAAACGACTATAGAAGGCAAGATAGAAGATAATTGTGGAGATGACTGGAGGAGATAAAACTTCTTGTTGCTAATTGCTTTACGTAGCACCAGCACAGATAGGTCTTATGGCGACGACGGGATAGGAAAGGCCTAGGAGTTGGAAGGAAGCGGCCGTGGCCTGAATTAAGGTACAGCCCCAGCATTCGCCTGGTGTGAAAATGGGAAACCACGGAAAACCATCTTCAGGGCTGCCGACAGTGGGATTCGAACCCTCTATCTCCCGGATGCAAGCTCACAGCCGCGTGCCCTTGACCGCACTGCTAACTCACCCGGTGGAGATAAAACTGGGTGAGGAACATGCGATTGTGGTTCGACATCCATGGTACAGCAACTCTGATCCAGAAAATACAAAATAGGAAAGATAATTGCTCCATGACGGTCATCAGTCTTATACAGAGTGTCCAAATATAACACCGACGACTCGTAGTATGTTGCGCGGGAAGGCAAACTGTTTGGTTTTTAAGAAGGAACCCTTGTCCAGAAACGCACGGCTCGGACGCTGTAGCTCATCGAAATGTGAGATGGGTGTGCGTTCCACATGTAGTCAATAAACCTAACGTGAGTAGCACATCGGGCTCATTACAAACGGGGCTCGAAATGTGTACCTCCTACGTCGCTGAAGAGCCTACATCGGCGGTGCTGAGCCTCACGCACATTAGCCAATTTCAATCGCTCCATGGACTCGAGCAATAAGGTCCTCCGCTGACGTTACAGGAGTGTCATACACCACCCTCTTCACACTACCCCATAGAAAGTAGTCGAGAGGTGTGGAAATGAGGTGGCGTACGTCTGTTTGGAAAACGTTTCGTATACAATCTTGTAGCAGCTCTAACATTTTCATCCGCTTTTCTGTATTCAAGCACCATGTGGGTCATTTCCGCAACTGTGTACTGGTTCATGTCGCACTGCTGTTAACGACGTTACTGCACTGGCAGATTACAGTACACAAGGAACGCAGTGCGATGCGCACCAAGAAATGTGTGGAAGAATGTAGCGCACGCGCAGGAATGTTATTACGCGCAGGTCGTCCATTCGCAGTACACAGATGGTTAAAGGGTTGCATACCCTTCGGGTTAAGACACCAAATTAGAACAAATTGTCACAACCATTCTCAGACTTCGGCGCTCTGCAGCGCCCAAACCGTACATTTCCGTACATGGGCTCCTTCTTCAAAACCGATCAGTCCGTCATCCCGCACAACATATCAAGCTTTATCGGTGTTCTTTGGGGACGCCTTGTATATAGGGAGACAGCACTAGAAGAAGACGACATTTCCGGAATTAAAAGTATACACACACTTGTTTGCTTAGTAATGATTTTCCCCTCTCGCAACCTTAAGAACCTCAGGTAAAACGTCAAGAACAACTTACGAAATCTCTAGTAAGATGTTTGGTAGAATGACACAGTATTGTGTAACCTGCTAAAGGTACAAACTTAATTAACCAGTTTAACTATCGACAACGCCAGGATAGTCTTTCAGCTACCCGTTAGAAACTGTGACATCAGCTGAGAGAGAGAAATAATTCAGTATTTAATCTATGCTTTCCAACCAAGAATAATTTTACAATCATAGTGTGATGAAGTTTCTCAACAGAGCGGTTGGAAACTGGATTTCATAAAGAGTACAAGGGTGTTTGTCTTTTAATGTCAACAGCTTGAAATTAGAAGAGCCTTGATCTGCATACAAAACTTATAGTTTACTTCAGGTGTTAAGGAGTGTGGTGCAATTAATGCTTATTCGTGCAATAAAACTGAAATATTCACTTTAGTATGTTCTTATCATATGCCGTATATTCGTGTAACAAGCGTTCACTTAAAAGTAAATACGCATATACGCAGTTAATCACTACCTTTTATCCTAGTTTGAAATCATTTATGTTTTGGACTATATAATTAAACATATATATGATAAGTGATTTCTCAAAGGCAATAATAATAATAATAATAATAATAATAATAATAATAATAATAATAATAATAATAATAATAATAATAATAATAATAACATACATACATACATACATACATACATACATACATACATACATACATACATACATACATACATACATTATCATTATAGACTGTTATGCCTTTCAGTGTTCAGTCTGCAAGCCTCTGAGAATTTACTAAACGTCGCCACAATCCTCGATTTGCAACTAGTGTTGTGGCCTCATTTAGTTCTATACCTCTTATCTTTAAATCGTTAGAAACCGAGTCTAACCATCGCCGTCTTGGTCTCCCTCTACTTCTCTTACCCTCCATAGCAGAGTCCATTATTCTCCTAGGTAACCTATCTTCCATTCGCCTCAGATGACCCCACCACCGAAGCCAGTTTATGCGTACAACTTCATCCATCGAGTTCATTCCTAAATGAGCCTTTATCTCCTCATTTCGAGTACCATCCTGCCAATGTTCCCACCTGTTTGTACCAGCAATCATTCTTGCTACTTTCATGTCTGTTACTTCTAACTTATGAATAAGATATCCTAAGTCCACCCAGCTTTCGCTCTCTTAAAGCAAAGTTTGTCTGAAAACAGACCGATGTAAAGATAGTTTTGTCTGGGAGCTGACTTCCTTCTTACAGAATACTGCTGATCGCAACTGCGAGCTCACTGCTTTAGCTTTACTACACCTTGATTCAATCTCACTTACTATATTACCATCCTGGGAGAACACACAACCTAAATACTGAAGTTATCGACCTGTTCTAGCTTTGTATCACCAATCTGACATTCAATTCTGTTGAATTTCTTACCTACTGACATCAATTTAGCTTTCGAGAGGCTAATTTTCATACCATACTCATTGCACCTATTTTCAAGTTCCAAGATATTAGACTGTAGGCTTTCGGCACAATCTGTCATTAACACCAAGTCGTCAGCATAGGCCAGAAAAAAATAATAATAATAATAATAATAATAATAATAATAATAATAATAATAATAATAATCTTCTTTGTCGTTTAGGCCTACTGAGGACCACGGGGCTCGTATGTACTCTTGGGTAAAGTTGTTGCTTTCTTCTTCTTCCAATATTCCTTCATTTGCTGACTATGAGCCAGCTTTCTCTCCTCGGTCCACTTAGTTCCTGTAGTCTTCTTACTTGTAAGGTGGTGGTGGTGATGATTTTTGTTTTAAGAGGAAGTACAACGAGGTAATCATCCTCTTACTTGTAAGGGACGTTGGGAAAACTCCGTGTCGGATGGCTTGACGGAACAGTAATTATTCACTGATATATATATATATAATAACAATTATTAATATTATTATTATTATGTTATTTATTTTACGTCCCAGTAACTACTTGTAGAGTTTTTAGGAGACGCCGAGTTGCCAGAATTTTGTACCTCAGAAGTTCTTATATTGCAGGTAAATCAACCACCACGAGGCTGGCGTATTTGTGCACCTTGAAATACCACTGAACTGAGCCAGGATCGAACCCACCAAATGAGCTTAGAGTCGCCTGAACCACAGAGCAATGTAAAATAATGTAAATAATAATATAGGCTATAACACAAGGAAGGTATCAGGAAACAACATAAAACTATACAAAAGCGCACAAGAAATAGTAGACAGGTACAACCGAAGGCATCGACAAAGGAATCGAAAGTACCAGGAAGAGATGAAAATGAAAGACGACCTAGGCCTCGTAAACCTGACACCATAGGGTTTGGAAGAGAACAAATTAATGTTGATGCAAGGAGGTCGGATAGGTAATTTGAGAAAGAAGAGCCTGACACAATTAAGTAGAAACAATGTCAGACTCAGTTCCCACTTTGAGATTTATTGGGATTTTGTTTGCTGGTGGTTTAACGTCGCACTAACACAATGAAGGTTTTCGGCGACGCAAAAATGGGAGAAGGCAACGACTGGCAAGGAAGTGGCTGTGGGTTTAATTAAAGTGCAGCCCCAGCACCTTCCAGATGTGAAAATGGGAAACCACGGAAACACATCTTCAGGGCTGCCGACAGTGGGACTCGAACCCACCATGTCCCGAATGCAATCTCACAGCTACGCAAACCGCACGGCCAACTCGCTTGGTTCACTGGAATTTACCCATTATAGTACAACATGTACAACAACGTCATATAACAAACAGGACGTACCGTGGAAGTACTTTGTCTTTCCACCAGATGACAGAGGAATGAGAAAGCTATTGGTAACCTTTCTCTGAGTTTAAACTATTTTGTTCGGTAAACAAAAAAAAAATGTCACGAGAGATCTCCTACATACCAACATCGTATTATGTGGAGTTCTGAATAGGTTTGTTTCAGTTGTGATAGTACATATATCACACCCCCGAATTATATGTAGAAGTTATATTTATTATTGTCAGTATTCGATTTATTATTATTATTATTATTATTATCAGTATTTCATTAGTATATTTTGCCATTTATATTGGTAAGCTGGAAGATATCCACATATGTAGGTATGAGTAATTTGTTTTGCACGAGTGGGAAAACATTGCTGTAATAACTCTGGTAATTTGAATGAGTCATATGGCTACCCCAGTGTCTGTTGTGATGTACTTGTGTCAGGAAATTCCATTTGTCATGTATATATCCCAGCCTGATGAGATGAGCTTGTTGTTGTATTGGGAAAATTTAGTGACTCATGGAATATACCCCAGAGTTTGTTATTGTCTTGGGAGGAAGAAGTAGTTCAGGGCTTGGTCTTGACAAGAGGTTCACTCATGATTGGCTGGCAAGCACCAGTCCAGACGTCTCATCTGAGAGGAGGGGGATGTTGATGTCTATAAAGGTTGGTCATACGGCGGCAACCAAGAGACTGTATAGGACATTGTAAATGAAACATTGTAAGGGTGATTGTGAAGGTGATTGTAAAGGAACGAGAAGGAAGATAACTACAACTACAACTGACGCACTGTACGGGAAGGAAGTGGTGCTGATACACGGTACTGGAGTGACACGGCTGCAATGGACTGGACTTCAAACGTTCGTGGAGCGTAGTATTGTTATGTTTGTGGAAAGTGGCTGATTGTAGAGAGTGCTTGCGCATTAAGTATTGTAGCACTTGTGGCGGCCTAGCATTATATGTTGGTGAAAGCTATCTCAGACTTTCCATAAATTTATATGTTGAGGATCGACAGACGTGTGTATATATCTTTACAACAAGTGTTAAAATATGTGAACACAGTAGTACAAGGTACAGTATCTGTGTGATGTGATAACTGCCGATTATGAGAATCGGTAAGTCGAATTGATATAGAGACAGTGAAGGGTATTTATCTTCATACATGTACATTGTTCATCGGACCATCTACAAATGGTAGCTTAGTTCTCGCTTTCGTTTTTCCCACGGTTTTCATTATTGTTGTTGTTGTAAATATGGAGTCTTCCAGCAATATTTTATGTGTGTATTATATGTATAATGTTGTATGTTGATGAGGTGCTCATGCACGGAATTTGTTCAGAATATAGTTAGCTATTTTAGAATCAGTGTTATTGATGAACCTAGGTGCAGTTCCTACCTAATTATTCGTTTTCAGGAGGTTAGGTAAGGCCTGCAGCAGATGTACCAGTACGCAGCATTATGTACACGCCCTGGGATATAAAGTTTATCATGCTCTTATCTAAATTCGAGGGATCCATTCTGGTGAACTCTGGCGCCCATACTACGGACATTTCGGTTAATTATGCTTATTAATTTTATTAAGTTTTTGAGTAATTTTATTTATATATTTTTATTCATGATTTTAGATATCAGTAGTCATCAGCTTGTTACAATTGGCTTCCCAACGTGTGGCTGAATGATTGGTACATCTGTTAGGCTTATAAGCGTAGGTGCACTTGTCAGGTGTGGTTGGAATTCTGCAAACTATGTCAGTGAAGTGTTTTATATGTTTCATGTGTATTTTGGAGTATGAAGAAAAGTTGTAGCGAGTCCAGTATTATAAAGTTGAGAAGTAGAGAGGTTTTGAAAGTTTCTGGTACTAAGAATCAGGATAAGAGAAGTCAAAAGAATTCCACCACATTGAGTTTATCTAATTTAAGTGAGAGTAGCAAAATGGCTGATAGTAGGAAAGATCAATCGGTAACGATAGGTGAGGAATCGAGTAACCCGTCTCAAACTCAGAATGTAGGGGATTTAGAGGAGGCTTCCATTCGTAGTTTGCTACAGTTGATTCTTATCCAAAATAAAGTGTTCAAGGATGAATTAAATGTTGTTAACAATAAGATTGATAGTCAGAGTGTGGAATTGTCCAGTAAAATCGATAATAATAATGTTGAACTATCCAGTAAAATCGATAATCAAAGTGTTGAATTAAATAGTAAGAGTGATGAAGTGTCCAGTAAGATTGATAGTCAAAGTAAGGAGTTAAATTCAGTGAGTGTTGAATTGTCCAGTAAGATTGATGGTCAGAGTAAAGAGTTGAAGAGTGAACTGAGTTTTTTAAGTAATGAAATATACAGTATTAATAGTGAATTAAATTCAGTTAGTACGGAGCTGTCCAGTAAGATTGAGAAGCAGAGTGCAGAGTTAAATTTAGCTAGTGTTGAATTGTCTAGTAAAATTGATAGTTTAAGTAGTGCTGTGAATGGTAGAATAGATGAATTGAACCAGAAGTTTGACCATCAAAGCAGGGAAATTCAGGAAGTCAATAATAAGGTTGAATCTCAACGCTTGGAATTGACTGAGAAAATCGAATGCCGATTTAATGTTGTTAGGAAGGAATTTGTTGAAAACAGCAAGGAATGTGATAAGAGAATAAAAATAGTGGAAGATAAAGTCGAAGAAATAGATAGAATTAAAACCAGCCAGAATGTTTTAGCCAAGCGAATAGATGAAAAGACTGAGAAATTGGAGAAAGACCTCAAGTCAGTAGAAGGAAATGCCAGAATGGTAGTTGAAGAAGGAATTAAAGCATGCCATGTAAAGTTAAGGCAGGAGATCAGTCAAATCCAAGTAGGTAGCAGCATATGTAATAGGTACGTATCTTGTACGAAGGACTCAGAATTACCCAAGTTTAATGGTCGGCAGTTTAATCCGATGGAATTCTTGAAAAAGGTGGAGAAACGGTTTTCCAAGAATCTTGACGATGGTTTGATTGAGTGGAGTATGGTTGATGAGATGTTGGATATTGCATTTGTTGGAGAAGCGAGATCCTGGTTTCAAGTTTATAGACAGGGTATTTCGAGTTTGGAGGAATTTAGGGAGAAATTTAGTTCTAAATTTTGGAGTGAAGCTATTCAGGGAAGGGAAAGAGATCGCGTGCTATTTGGCAAATATAGACCTCAGGAAGGTGTATCTATGACGGAGTATTTCTTAGCGCATGTTCTGATCAGCCAGAATATTGAAGGTCTAGCATCGGAGAGAGATACAGTCCGCCAGATGTTGAGGCATTTTCCTGAGAAGGTCGGATTAGCTGCATGTATGCAGAATATTGTTACGATTAAGGAATTAGAGCAGCTGTTAGAGAGGTTTGATGCTTTGGAAGGGCAGGGGAGGACTAGGCAAAGTGAAGGTAGAAATTACGGGGATAATGGGAGACAAGGTAATCAGGTAGCGGGAGATAGGAATAATCAGAATTTCAGTCATTCTAGGCAAGGGAATCAGGGTGGTAATTCCGGAAGGGGAAACAGACACTCTAATCAAGGAGGTAATCACCAGGAATATTTTGGCAGTAGACCTAATCAAGGGGAATCAGAAAGTAGGGGGCGTACGGATCAAAGACCGCCAGATCAAGTGCCGAGACATGATAATAGTGAACAGTCCACGTCAAGTAATTTAAACCGGAATCGGACTTCTTAGTTGGGTCAGATAGGCAGTCCGATACCGAAATTCCTATTCACGCGATGAAACAGGTAAGTTACGAGGTAGACGTGAAAGAGGAATTATTGTATGACCATGTGTTTTATGTTCAGGGAGATTTTGAGAATAGGGGGCGTGATGAAGGTAAGAAAGATGTGCCGGATGTCTTACTTTGTGCTAGTGGTGATGGTAATAGCGGTGTTGCGATCGATAATCTTGTGGAAGTTTCTGAAATTGAAAGTGAAGTTTTTTGTGAAGTTGATGAAGGTTGTTTAGTAAGTGAAGAGTGTTCACGGAGTATACATCATGAGGATGTTTTTGTTGATTTAAGTGTAAGTGAGGAGAGTAAAGTTAGGTCCATTATGTGTGAAAATGGTGACTTTGTGATTAATGAAACTTCTGATAAGAGAGTCGAAAGTAGCAGTGTTGTTGGCATGAAAGTGGTGCAAGTAGGAGCTGATATGGAAGGTGGTGAAGATGGATTAATTGTTGGGTCAGTAAGTGGTAATGATAGCAACATTATAGTGAATTATGGTAAGAATTCCAGTAATAGAGTGAGCGTGTGTGAGAATGGAAGTGTGCGTGAGATGAAAGAAAGTCTACCCAAGCGAGTGTGTAATGTTTTATTTAAGGCTGAGAATTGTGTGAATTATTTTAATGACATGTTGTATGATATCGAGGTGGAATGTGTGAAAAAGTATGTGATCTGTTTGCTTGTATTAATTATGGTTTTGTGGAAGAGTAAACGTAGTGAGATTCCCGCGCATTTCAGAAAGAGGGATTTCCTTTTTATGAATGTTCCGAATGAAAGTTTGTATAATTCTTGTGTGACTGGATGGGATGAATGTTTGTGTGTGAGATAGATTGTGTTCTAGACGTAGTTAGTTTTATTGCGGTGCGCATTCCTCGCTTATCGATGCTGAAGTTAAGTTTATGTATAGTTTTTCATTTATATTAGGGTCCGTATACTGTGGACAGTAGGATAGGCAAGTGTGCTTATCAGCTTCTAACTTCTGACGACTAGGTTCTTGGGACATTTAATATCTATAGCCTTCGCAGATATAAGAGATAGGATCTGCACCTTGGATGTATATATTATCAATTTTAATGTATGTGTACAGTAGCAAGAAGGGATTGTATTCAATGCTATATGAAACAATCAGAGTTGTGTATATATAGCCCTATTATTATTATTATTATTATTATTATTATTATTGTTTGGACAAATTGTATTACGTGTGTGCGAATACAATGCAGTAGACGCAATGTATATATCATTATTACAGTAAATTATGTGTTCAGTTATGCCATTATAAGGTTATGTATGAAGTTCTGTTTTATGGTGAATCATAATATATGATATCATCGATTCACCAAGGGGGCGTTATGTGATAGTACATATATCACACCCCCGAATTATATGTAGAAGTTATATTTATTATTGTCAGTATTCGATTTATTATTATTATTATTATTATTATTATTATTATTATTATTATTATTATTATTATTATTATTATTATCAGTATTTCATTAGTATATTTTGCCATTTATATTGGTAAGCTGGAAGATATCCACATATGTAGGTATGAGTAATTTGTTTTGCACGAGAGGGAAAACATTGCTGTAATAACTCTGGTAATTTGAATGAGTCATATGGCTACCCCAGTGTCTGTTGTGATGTACTTGTGTCAGGAAATTCCATTTGTCATGTATATATCCCAGCCTGATGAGATGAGCTTGTTGTTGTATTGGGAAAATTTAGTGACTCATGGAATATACCCCAGAGTTTGTTATTGTCTTGGGAGGAAGAAGTAGTTCAGGGCTTGGTCTTGACAAGAGGTTCACTCATGATTGGCTGGCAAGCACCAATCCAGACGTCTCATCTGAGAGGAGGGGGATGTTGATGTCTATAAAGGTTGGTCATACGGCGGCAACCAAGAGACTGTATAGGACATTGTAAATGAAACATTGTAAGGGTGATTGTGAAGGTGATTGTAAAGGAACGAGAAGGAAGATAACTACAACTACAACTGACGCACTGTACGGGAAGGAAGTGGTGCTGATACACGGTACTGGAGTGACACGGCTGCAATGGACTGGACTTCAAACGTTCGTGGAGCGTAGTATTGTTATGTTTGTGGAAAGTGGCTGATTGTGGAGAGTGCTTGCGCATTAAGTATTGTAGCACTTGTGGCGGCCTAGCATTATATGTTGGTGAAAGCTATCTCAGACTTTCCATAAATTTATATGTTGAGGATCGACAGACGTGTGTATATATCTTTACAACAAGTGTTAAAATATGTGAACACAGTAGTACAAGGTACAGTATCTGTGTGATGTGATAACTGCCGATTATGAGAATCGGTAAGTCGAATTGATATAGAGACAGTGAAGGGTATTTATCTTCATACATGTACATTGTTCATCGGACCATCTACAAATGGTAGCTTAGTTCTCGCTTTCGTTTTTCCCACGGTTTTCATTATTGTTGTTGTTGTAAATATGGAGTCTTCCAGCAATATTTTATGTGTGTATTATATGTATAATGTTGTATGTTGATGAGGTGCTCATGCACGGAATTTGTTCAGAATATAGTTAGCTATTTTAGAATCAGTGTTATTGATGAACCTAGGTGCAGTTCCTACCTAATTATTCGTTTTCAGGAGGTTAGGTAAGGCCTGCAGCAGATGTACCAGTACGCAGCATTATGTACACGCCCTGGGATATAAAGTTTATCATGCTCTTATCTAAATTCGAGGGATCCATTCTGGTGAACTCTGGCGCCCATACTACGGACATTTCGGTTAATTATGCTTATTAATTTTATTAAGTTTTTGAGTAATTTTATTTATATATTTTTATTCATGATTTTATTTGTTATTATTATCAACTTGTTACACAGTCTGTCAAATCTCCGACTACCTCTGCCTGGTTTGAAATCTTGTGATCGTAAGTCCACCATACAAATCAAAATGATTAAATTTAGAAATGGTTCTTTCTAAAACTTCAACCAAAGTTTCTATTAAGGAGAAAATTCTCGGCAGGACTGCTGTGCCGTGCTCTACCAGGGAAATCTAGAAACACTAGCATATAGAGGCCAAAAGAACGTGGAAGTGCAATAGGCTGCATATCCAATAGGCTAGTTTTAATTCTCAATCTAGAATTTTCTGTATTATAATTTATTTGCTTTTTGTAATTTCTGAAATAGGGCCTATTAAGAACAAATTATATTATTAGAATTGTCAAATATATGAAAACACAGAAAATTCTAGATAGTTGAAAATATTTGCACACCTGTAACTGCACATAGCAAAGTAAAATTTAGATAATTTTTATTATTATTAAATTTAGAAATGGTTCTTTCTAAAACTTCAACCAAAGTTTCTATTAAATTATTATTATTATTATTATTATTATTATTATTATTATTATTATTATTATTATTATTATTATTTGCGTATTGGCCCTGTCGGATCACCTAGCGCTTTTATGATTCGCCTTTCTGGTCTTTTATATGGCTTTCATTTTTTCTCCGTGGGCTCTCTTACTTTCTTCAGAACAGTTGGTTCCTCGTTTCCTTGGAACTCTTCATTCTGTGGCTGTACTATCCATCTGTTTACTTATTTGCGGAAAGTATTTCTGTCTAATATTTCTGATGTATCTATCTGGGATTTCTTAGGGTCCTTTTTAACTCCTTGGATCCATGGCAGACTCTTCAGTTTTCTGCTGTATGTAAATTTAGATTATTATATTAAAACATTTTGCAATATTTAAATAACATAATAAAAATAATTGTAAAAATAAACACACATGAATGTATCCTTGTGTTTTCACTTCCCGTTACAGCAAAATTTAATTGAAATGATTACAGTTTTAAATACATGTTACGCAGCTTTGCCAACTTCGATTGTTCACCACTTCCCAGTGAGCAGTCTCGTTGAGACCGGGCGAGTTGGCCGTGCGCGTAGAGCTTGCATCCGGGAGATAGTAGGTTCGAATCCCACTATCGGCAGACCTGACGGTGGTTTTCCGTGGTTTCCCATTTTCACACCAGGCAAATGATGGGGCTGTACCTTAATTAAGGCCACGGCCGCTTCCTTCCAACTCCTAGGCCTTTCCTATCCCATCGTCGCCATAAGACCTATCTGTGTCGGTGCGACGTAAAGCCCTAGCAAAAAAGAAAAGTCTCGTTGAGTTTATGAAGTCCACTCCTATAGTATGACGCCAAATTCCAGTGTACTGTCGTCGCTGTTAACCAAGTTATAGCATTAACTTTTGATTCTTCTGATGTTTTAGCTATAAGACAAGAACTATTGCGTCATTGGTTATAAATTACGAGACTTTTACATTGATATAACACGTTAACAATATAAAATACATCAGAAATTACTTTTATAATTTAATTGCGTAAGAACTGTATTTACTAAATCTTTACCGTCAAATTATGACCATATTACGTAAAGATAATTATATATAATTTGAAATGTAATGAAATACCGTCCAAAATACATTATTTTAATGATATTCGCATTAAATTAAGATTTATATCACTACTTATTTTTCTTAATCTACTGAGACTTTGTAGTTACTGTAATTGGTTTGTTCGGAGTCAGTTTGAATTATACGGGTTTCGTATACTTTTAAACATGTTGCCGTTTAATGTCTGTATGTCTGTTGGATGAGTACATTGAGCCCCAATGGGTCTCAACACACTACCCGTTTGTACGCCTGAGAATGGGACTCAACCGAATAATTCTACTAATTTTAGCTGGCAATGTCCGGCCCCATGGCTAAATGGTTAGCGTGCTGGCCTTTGGTCACAGCGGTCCCGGGTTCGACTCCCGGCACGGTCGGGAATTTTAACTATAGTTGGTTAATTTCGCTGGCACAGGGGCTGGGTGTATGTGTCGTCTCCATCATCATTTCATCCTCATCACGACACGCAGGTCGCCTACGGGTATCAAATCAAAAGACCTGCATCTGGCAAGCCGAACTAGTCCTCGGACACTCCCGGCACTAAAAGCCGTACGCCATTTCATTTCATTTCAGCTGGCAGTGAGCCTACTTGTGCCTGACTCTGTCTGAGCCGTATCCGAGCCTGCCATGCCAATTAGATGGATGTGCAAGACGAGCCGCGTTGAGTCTCAGTTAGCGAAAGAAGATTCTTGAAAGTTTTAGAACTGGTTGTGGCTCTCAGTTGTGGCCAAAACTCAAACGCACTGTATTTTCAAATCACAAGCACACAAGCACACAAGCCACAAAGGCAAATTTCGGTGCCATCATCTAGCTAACTTCTCGAAGAATGTCGATTGTTCTATGAAAGTAAAATTTGTTTTATTACCAAAATATTTAATTCCTAAATGTTGGAGTGTAAGAATGAAACTTCCCACATTTTAAACGTTCATTTTTCTAAATTTAGGTGGTCTTCTTTGGCGCTTGCTTACAAAATGTGAATTAATTCAAGACAAATTATCTTACCGTTAATCCAAGTACATTGCGAAATTTTTTGACAAATACTATGGCCATGTCTCATAGTCTCATTAAGAAAAATATTTCTTTCTTCCTTTCTTAATCTTAATCCAGGGTTGGTTTTTCCCTCGGAGTCAGCAAGGGATCCCATTTCCACCGCCTCAAGGGCAGTGTCCTGGAGCGTGAGACTTTGGATCGGGGGATACAACTAGGAAAGAAAACCATTACCTCGCCCAGGTGGCCTCACCTGCTATACTGAACTGGGGTTTGTGTTGGGGATGGGAAGATTGGAAGGAATAGGGAAGGAAGCGGCCGTGGCCTTGAGTTAGGTACCATGTCGACATTTGCCTGGAGGAGGAGTAGGAAACCACGGAAAACCACTTCGAGGATGGTAGAGCCTGTAGTCGAACCCGGGCCTCCGGGGGTGGTAGCTAATCACGCTAATTACTACACCAGAGAGGCAGCTATTAAGAAAAATATGGGAGATATTTTAATAACAGAATTAAGACTTTTGTATTCTTCAAAATCCAGAGTTATACGTACTTACGAGAAGAATACTTACTTCTTCTTGGAAAAGAGAGTATGTAAAACGAAATATTAGATTAATGTGCATTTAATCATTAAATAAGATATAAAAAAGTGCACATTATTACAGTTTTGTACGTGTATGATGCAGTTAAGCACCAATGTGAGACAAAGCAATAAACAAAAGGTGATTCCCCATGAAAATACAGAAAGAAAGTTTATATTATATCTTCATTTTTGTTAATGGATAGGAAATAGTTAACCTCCTATGTAACATTAACCACAGCACTAAAGCGGCATTCAGTGGAAGAGCTTGTCGCCAACACACAAAGGACTTTTCATGAAGGAAGTGACTGAAAAAAAAAGCTGCTGCCGTCAAACCAACTATATGAAAGGTCATCGTCGTGACTGTTTTGAACGCTTATCTAGTACCTTATTCCTTGAGTTAAGCAGTCGTGTTGTGCCCATTTGTTAAACAATAATCTACACTTAAGTGGTGGGGGCGGCGCCAGAGGATGAGAAGAAGAACTAGAAAATTCCGACTGCGAGTCAAAGACCATTTGGAACCATGCTAAATTTGGGAAGAACTCTCTGAATAATGCAGGAAGCATTTGCTTGTAAGCATCAGTCCCGTCCACTGAAAATCACATTAAACGCTTCATTTCTTCCCCTACCTAGGAAAGGCAACTTCACCTTTGAACACTGTTCGATGTTCACGACATTTCTCTCGTTCGCGGAAACAGAACGAAGTAATGAATTTGGAGGCCAAATAAAGGGTCCTTACTGTATGGGTATCTCAAATCATCAATTTCAAATCAATGCGCTTGATAGTTACGAGTTGAATTTCCTAAAATTGCTAAAGGTAATTCTATTAAGAGGGATTTTTTTCGGGGCAGGGACAAAAATAAGCAGAAAATCACTATGGCAGACCGATAAATATTTCACGAACGCACCAGTCAACGAGAACTCTTCTGAAAATTTGCCAGATTTTAATGCTGAAAATAATATTGGCTGTCAACGCCAAAATGTTCGCTCCATGGCTAAATGGTTAGCGTGCTGGCCTTTGGTCCAGTGGGTCCAGGGTTCGATTCCCTGCCGGGTCGGGGATTTTAACCTTGATTGGTTAATTCCGATGATTCGGGGGCTGGGTTGTGTGTCGTCTTCAGCAATAGAATTCATCATAGATAGGGCTCCATCCTCATAACCGCGCAGGTCGCCTATACGGCGTCAACTCTGGAGACCTGCACCAGGCTTCTTCGGAGACCTCACGCCAAAATGTTTCTTGTATTGGAAGAAAAGTTGAGGGATTGGCGTATATTGCATCAGAAAATAATTTGAGGAATGCGCTAAATGGGGGAAATAATTTTTGAAATTATACTTTTTATACATTCTTTTTCAAGTTTCTAATTTAAATGAAGTTATTAAAATTATATTAACATTTTTGAATTGTTTATTTTTACATCGCAGTTGTCATTAATCGTCCGAAATAATTAAGAAAATAAAATGAAATAGCCTAACGTCCTTGCTATCATCTGCCTGTGTCTGCAGAGTAGGCTTCGACCTACAAGTGGCCACGGCTCGTCCCTAGTCCAACAGCTCTGCACTTCGACCAATCGAGCATAGGAGGGGTGGCCACGGTTCTACCGTAGCTCTACGTCTCTGTATTCGGAAGACGGAGAGGGGCTGGCCCCCACCGTCGTATGTTCTGAGAAAAATTTTCCATGGTTTTCCATTCTCGTGCACTAAGGTGAATGGCGGGACAGTTCCTAGTATAGGGCACGACCGCCATCCCTCTCACCCTCTCCGCACATCTCCTTCTCCGATACAAATCTCCTGACTTGAGAGACAGGGTCACCGTCTAGGAGGCCCGCCTACCCCCTCAGAGGAGGAATGATAATATTTACTACTTTAAAAGAAATTGTTCGTGGCGTCGACCTCTACAGATATTTTGCCACTATCTTCGCCATATGTTCGTAACCTGCGTGTAAGTGGAATTTCGGAAGAGTAAAGTGTTGAATGTGAGGAGAGGAACGTTAAGGACGACACAAACACCCAGTCCCCAGGCCAGGGATATTAATAATTTACAATTAAAAACCCTTGAACCCGTCGGAAATCGAACCCGGGGCCTTCGGGCGAGAGGCAGGCACGCTACCCCTACAGCACGGGGTCAGGAATTTTTCTCTCGACCCGAGGGCTGGTTTGAGGTCCTCTCAGCCTACGTGATTAGAACTGAGGTGGTATCTGACGGTGAGATGGGAGCCCCGACCTCGAAATCCCAGAATAACGGCCGAGAGGATGCGTCGTGTTGACCACACCACCCCTCGTAATCTGCAGGCCTTCGGGCTGAGCAGCGGTCGCCGGGCAGTCCAAGGCCCCTTTAAGGGCGTTAAGTGCCGTGGGGTTTGTTTTTTAGTCGTAGTAGTAGTAGTTGCTCTGTAATAGGTTGATCTTTCAATTTGTGTAACCGCAAGAAGGTCAAACTAAATGGATCGTTGGTTAATTTACAGCTTTTCAGTAGCTTGAACTTTCTATGATACTATCGCTCACTCCGACAAGTTTGATTGGGTACTTCCGAGTATTGTTCGTGAACAGATGGTTGTATTGTTATCAAATTCTAGCTATTCCACCTGGTATCTGTGTCCATAAACACCTTTCTTCTCTAATCTGGTTACGTGGTCTGAAATATTTAGATTTGCCGCAGTGGATCCAACAGCAAGCATAGACGCTCGTATTTCTGGCGAGTTCATTTTCAAAAATTCCTCACCGAAATTATGGCGCAAAATGACGTTCATGTTACAGGGTTCAAGAACAGTTCAGACCACAGTTCTGGAAGGCTTTCAGCGTCATGTTCCTCGTCCTTGGTGAATGTAATATTAATGACTTCCTGGATCAGCTGGATCAGCTGATCTTTCTTTCAGTTTCATTTCAGGCTGTCAGGGTAATTGTAGGACGTCACAATACTCTTCACTTTAAAATCACTTCTAATATGATGTGACATCATTCTTATACAATGCAAGATAGTTTAGATGCATGTCGGTCGTCGCACATTGCTCTGATTTCGACAGATTGTATGATTCAATTTGCAGACTGCGCAATATTCCATGCCACGGTTGTGTTAGATTACAATGTATCTAAGCGTGGACACATGCGTGTTTGCTGACAAGGTTAATTAAAATCTGAACAAAATCATAGAAAGCTCCGTGAAGGGACGCCTTACAACGTGCCGTCTGTCGACTGCGGCAGAGGTAGGGGTGACTCGGGGTCGGCGATGGCAGCGCCAGTACTGGAAAAAGTGGCACTGCTCTTACCCCAGGAACTAAATCCAGCCTGTAATTGATAGAAACGGTCACACGCATGCAAGTATCGTATTGGACATGACCAGTAACAACATCAGAAACTCGTCTGAATTGTTCGTCGCTGTCCAACAAGTGACGGCACTCCTACCACTGGGTATCTTCCAGTATTTTCTCCGTTCCTCGTATTTGTCATACCTCCTCAAGACAAATAGATTAAGTGCGCCCCGCTCCCACAAACACCACCCTGCGACTGTGAAACACTGCTATAATTCGGTGGCACTAAAGCAGTATCTAACCAACCATTTGTTACTCATGTCCACGAAGATGTCCACAAAGTTTTCGATCACAGATCTATACTTTGCTCGGTTTGGAATGCCTTCCCGATTAAATACTGCTAAAGATCCTTTCTTACCACCCTGAACCATTTGTCAACAACTTTAGGTCTACTGACAAGTGTTTTAAAAAACTGTTTCGTCATAAGTGTCTTCCTTCCCTCATTGACTTTCGCTTTACTGGTACAGTTCCTTCCTTCCTTTCTCGTAACCTATACTGGCCATCGACGACTTTTGGAGCCATTATCTTGAGGAGGATTTTTTCAAACTTCTTCGCATCTCTTAGTCCCAACATGTCTGTCATTCGGAGGCATCAACTAGTATACAGACACTCAGTTTTAATCACTCTATTGTAGTGACTTAGTTTAGCTCGTCCTGAGATGGCTTTTCTCTTGTATAAAGCATGTGTCCTGCGAAAGGCAGCGGCCACCTTCTCTCGCCTGATGTAGTTGGCTTCTCTCTCTCTCTGTCGTTTTCAGCTCTACGATTTCCCTAATGAACTTGAAACTGCCAACTCTTTCTATCTTACCTTGCCCTGTCTCCAGATGATGAGGGCCTGTTTTAATGTTGATCATATATTTGTTTTGTGTTTTATTTATTTCCAAAGGAAATTTGCCGTCCTGTTCTATCAGCTTCCTGCTGTGGTATATTTACCTCTTCTGTAGGTATGTCAGTGTTTCCGGGGGCCATTTTCGAATCCAAGGCAGATGACCTTGATGTCGTTTTTTGATCCTCCAGTGTATGGTTGAGCAGTCATTTCTACCCAGGTCTTTTTCCCATACGCGGATGATCTACTCCAAAACGCAGTAGAAGAGAACCGGAGATAGTTTATTGCCTTTTCTAACCCCTGTTTTGATTTCAAACTCCATCGAGAGCTTCCCCATGAATTTTATCTTTAAACGGATGTCCATTAATGTCCACTTAGCCTAATACTTTCAGTTGTTTTGGCGTCTACTCCGAATTCTACCATTATGTCGAGCAGCACGCTTTTTAAAATTATTATTATTATTATTATTATTATTATTATTATTATTATTATTATTATTATTATTATTATTATTATTATTATTATTATTTTCTCTGGATTCCCCCATGTTCAGTGTAAAGTGTGATATTGACCGACCCCTGGCATTCAGTGGAAAATACTTGTGGTTGAGCAAGAACATTCGTTCGTTGCGCCTCATTAAGACAAATTACAAAGCGTGCATCGCACTCATTACGAGCAAGTGAAAGGTTACTTGTACTTCCGCAATGCATATCTCTCTTTGCGTACCTGAATATGAACGTTACCTCCACCTTGAGGCCTGTCGTTTTCTCCACTAAGCGGAATCTCCGTACTATGTATTTATAACCTAAAGAATTGCACAAATGAAGTTGGTATACTTTTACATGTTTAGCCAAGTCTAATATCTGAAGCCATAATTTGAATTATAAACATTGGGATCTTCTACAGTACAATAATGTGGAATACTGTGAAGAAAGCAATGGTAGCGTAACACACTTCTCTTCTTGCCTAGTACGCATCATTTTGCATTGCCGCCAGTTTTTGCCGTTTCCCTACAATCGCATAGCCTTTGATGGTGCTATTTGAGGATCCAACCAACCTCTGAGCTGAGGACCTACTAGGCTACATACATAATCAATATTCAACCTTTACCTGAGTTTTGAGTTTGTTAAATTGTGTCAAAACTTTAATATTTACGTTTGACCAGCAAGCGTACGTATGGGACATTCGGTCAGTCATCAGTCAACACTGACCTGCATTTTGGGCTGTCGCTGACGTGAATGATTCTCTATCGATTCTTATTTGATTTCAAAGAACTTGGAAATTTATCAAACATCTCACCTGGTATATTATTTTAATTTCCTCTTCTAAACAAATATATTAACCAACTTTTTTTGCTACTTGCTTTACGTCGCACCGACACAGATAGGTCTTATGGCGACGATTGGACAGGAAAGGCCTAGGAGTGGGAAGGAAGCGGCCGTGGCCTTAATTAAGGTACAGCCCCAACATTTGCCTGGTGTGAAAATGGGAAATCACGGAAAGCCATTTTCAGGGGTGACGACAGTGGGGTTCGAACCTACTATCTCCCGAATACTGGATACTGGCCGCACTTAAGCGACTGCAGCTATCGAGCTCGGTACCAATTTGTTTTCTTGAATTCCAACTTTACCTTCCTAGTACGATCTCACCTACTTCTGAAAACTTCACTCAACATTATTCGTCTACTAATGTCATTCCAAGACGTCCCTGTACTGACTGCTCGGAATATTTCGCTTAGGCCAGCAGTTCGTCTCCTTACTGCCATGCCTTCCCAGCCCAAAGTTTGCAATAGTTTCGTGATTTCGTCGGAAATCACCCATAACAAATCATGGTGCTTTCCTTTGGATCTTTTTTTTTTCCATTTCTCGTGCCAAGTATTCCACATCTGGGCCCCATACATCGGAACCATATTCTAATTGGTGTCCTCCTACAGACTTATAGCCAACGGGCGTAGTCGTGTTGAAACACCGGATCCCGTGAGATCTCCGAAGTTAAGCAACATTGGGCGTGGGTCAATATATGGATGGGTTGCCACGCGCTGTTAGTGGGAGTAAGGGAATGGAGGAGCGGAAAGGAACTGGCCACTCTACTGTACGTAAACCCCGGCTCAGGCACACCTCTATGGAGGATCGGGCCTGCCTTCGGGCAGAATACACCCTTACCTTATAGACTTATATGCCCTCTCATTTACATACTTACTACATGTAATCAAATCAGGAGATCAGTAAACTTATTTACAAGCTCGTTAATGTGATTACTTTTAAGGCGTTGTTTCCTTATATCAACATCTAAGTACTTGCAGTGATCCTCTGAGAAACTTTCATCCCATCAACACAGTAATTAAAACTGACAGGACTTTTCCTATTGCTGAAATTTACGACCTGACTTTCCCACAACGTTTACCATCATACCATTGTCTGCTGTCCATCTCACAACTTGATAACAGATCGCATACATTCGGGAACAAATTTACAGATCCTTTACATTTAACTTCATAACAGACGTTAAACATTTGAATGAGGTTCAGATATAAATTCACCAATATAAATATGCTCTGTTTGATTCCTCTCATGATCATAATCACGGATTATGAATTTTATTGTAAACAGATAAGGTCATTTGATTCTCCAACCACATTGAAATTATTGTAGTAGTTGTAAACCGCCATTACATAATCAAGTGTAAAATCTCTTCTATTCTCTCGAAAACTATGTACATTGTTTCACATGCTCGCGTCGTTGATCTGAAGTTGAACATAAACTATGACCTTGGACCCAAATTCTCGGAGCGATATCAAATTAACAATTTGCGCGATTGCTCGATTGATAAGAATGCCGTGCGTGTAGAGGCGCGCGGCTGTGAGCTTGCATCCGGGAGATAGCAGGTACGAATCCCACTATCCGCAGCCCTAAAAATGGTTTTCTGTGGTTTCCCATTTTCACACCAGGCAAATGCTGGGGCTGTACTTTAATTAAGGCCACGGCCGCTTCCTTCCAACTCCTAGGCCTTTCCTATCCCATCGTCGCCATAAGACCTATCTGTGTCGGTGCGACGTAAAGCCCCTAGCAAAAAAAAAAAAAAATTATAAGAATGACATGAATGAACAAGAGTATACTGAATTGTAGGCTATATGGTGTGCTATAACTTTGGTACCTACTGTTGTTCAGTTCAGAATAGTTCCTACGTTCATATTATCCAGATTTAGCTTACATGTAATATTATTTTCGTCATAAAGATTACGTTAATAACGTTATTACTTTTGCGGTTTTCGGATATGCCGAGGTGCCACAATGTTGTCCCGTAGGAGTTCTTTTATGTGCCTGTAATTCTACTGATATGAGGCTGGCGTATCTGAGCTCCTTCAAATACCACCTGACTGAGCCAGGTCGAGTCTGCGAACCTGGAGTGAGAAGGCCAACGCTCTACGGTCTGAGCTACTCAGCACGAGGCCCTGGGTTCAATTTCCGCCCAATTCAGGGATTTTAATTCTACACTGAGTGCTGGAACGGGCTTCGCTCAGCCATATGTGTTAAAATAAGGAACTAGTTGATACGAGAGGAAGTGGACCCAGTTAAGAGAGCCATCTAGGTCCCAAGATGTCGTAACGCTGACCACGTGTAATCCATACATAGGGGCAGCATTTGTTTTGGCAGGCCAAGACCTCAATAGGCTGTGAGCGACGGATTGATTCTTTAATTTGTTGTAATACGAGCTTCGTAGTCATACAGTGCTCAGCTCTTGATAGACGCAGTAATTCTGAAACCTGTTACTTAGTACAGACCAGAGAGAAATATAGTTTCCCCTGATGTTTCAATCTCCTTTATGGCCGTGACACGATGAAAGATGCTGAGGTATGTGTGGTGAATTCCTAGCACGACTAGTGCGTCTGGATGCGATAGGGATACTCCAATAGCATTTTACCACACAATGAGGAAAACAATGGCAAACTACGTCTCATTTTAACGCTGCCATTGGCTTTTCCGTTTCCCTTATAACTGCATGACATGCGGTAGTGTATTTTTAAAAAAATTTTTTTTTTAGGATCCAGGGTAACAACTTGATGGATAAGTTACTGTGTATTACATTTTTAGTTTCAGTAACGGGAGTGAAATCTGGGTGGTCTCAGGATATCTTACTCATAAGTTAGAAGTAAGACATGCAAGTAGCGAAAAGGATTGCTGGTACAAGCAAGTGAGAACAAAGGCAAGAGGGTACTTGGGATGAGGAGACAAAGGATAAGTTAGGAATGAACTCCATGGATGAAGCTGTACTCATAAACTGGCCTCAGTGGTGGGGTCATGTGAGGCAAACGGAGAAGAATAGGTTACCTAAGAGAATAACGGACGATTTAAAGATAAAGGGGATAGAACTAAACGAGACCACAGAACTACAGTAGTTACAAATAGAGGATTGTGGCGGTGTTTAATTCACAGAGGCTTGTAGAGTGAACGCTGAAAGGTATAACAGTCTACAATGAAGTTGTATGTATGTATGTATGTATGTATGTATGTATGTATGTATGTATGTATGTATCTATGTATGTATGTATGTATGTATGTATGTATGTACGTACGTACGTTCATGATGATTATAAAAATAAAGTAAATTCGTGTCCTCATCCCGAGGTGATGCAGATCTTTTCAGGTATATCCCCAAAGGACGTGAGGCGTGTGTGACATATTAACCATATACCGGCACTTCTGCCATTCTTAAATTTCTTGAAGTACCGGGAATCGGACCAGGGCCCGCGAGGATGGCAGCTAATAGTGAACCTTTACACTACGGAGTTGGACACGACGACGATTGATATTTTTATGAGGAAAGACAACAAAATCACCAGACCGATTCTCTTGGACTTTGTTACTAAATCATGGAGTTTGTATTCCACTAAGTAGGCAGTATTGCAAACGGGATAATTAATCCCAAGTGCTAATGGTGACCAATAAATTCAAATTCTCTCTCTTTTCCTGCTCTGTCAGCTTGCAAAAAATCATTATACTGGTAAATCTCGTTTCTTTTTATGAACCCTTTGGATATATAGTTTGTTTTTGAGAATATTCAAATGTCTTAAGAGGTCTGTCACAATGAAGGAAGCAGACGAAATGTCATTACGGCGCCCTTCACGTGGTTAACACGACCTTGCTCGTGAGAGCTGCAATAAAAACGAATTAAGGACACTCATCTCCACGCGAGGTCCCGTTCTGTAATTACTTATGTCCGTCAAGTGCTTTTCATCTCAATGCCAATGGTCAAGTTATTAAAGTTTCTTGCGTAGCAGGTGGGTTGCAAAACTATTCATGGAACTACCAACTCCAATTCCTTTTGAAGTGAGGTACAGGGTGAGAAGAGCTCGATTGTTGAAAGGTCTCGATAACAAGTAGCACAAGTTTCGCTAAAACATTGATCTGTCCCTCCTCAGATCGCTGCAGGACACTTTGAGCTTTATATTACTCGGATCTTTCTTTACGTAGAATACATATTATTGTATCCCTGGGATCCATGTCCTAAAAAAGTGAACACCAGATTTATTTCAATAATGTAAAAAGTATTCTAACCACCTAGGATATAATAAACGAACTGAAAAGAAGAAGGTTTAAAGAGTCTACCCATATATATTTTAAGGTCAGATGGTGCAATTATGAGCAAAGAGCGCCCCCGTCATTTTGAGGTAAAATTGGATTTCTCCGCGAAGTGATACCAGGCGCCGTGCCGCAAAGTGTCGTTTGTTTCGGCTATGCGAGGTCTACTACTACTACTACTACTACTACTACTACTACTACTACTACTACTACTAAATATTTTCATTTCTCCGCTGAGGGTAAGGCGGACCTCCTCGACAGTGACGCCGTCTCTCAGGCCAGAAGATTTGTATCGGAGAAAGAGATGTGCGAAGAAGATGAGAGGGTTGGCGTCCGTGGCCTATACTAGGAACTGTCCCAGCATTCGCCTTATTGCAAGAGAATGGAAAACAACGGAAAGTGATTCTCGGGACAGCCGACGGTGCGGACCATCCCCTCTCCGTCTCCCGAATATAGAGGCGTAGAGTCACGGTAGAGCCTTGGCCAACGTTTCTCTGCTCAGTTGGCCGGTCTAAGTGCAAAAACTGTCGGACCACGGACTAGCCGTGGCCACTTGTAGACCGAGACCCACTCTGGATCCGCCAACCTGCGAGGTCTATCGATATCTGTACGAATATTTGAGAGAAAAAACTGCCTACGTGCGTGAAAAATAGGGAAATAATTTTGAATTTTATG
The DNA here is from genome assembly GCF_040414725.1 of Anabrus simplex. Taxonomy (NCBI): domain Eukaryota; kingdom Metazoa; phylum Arthropoda; class Insecta; order Orthoptera; family Tettigoniidae; genus Anabrus; species Anabrus simplex. The sequence continues at coordinate 636,213,772 of NC_090265.1, read as the reverse complement.
AAAATGTCTGAAATATTACAATATCTTAATTAAAAGGAGGTCCAAGCCTACTGCAAACGGAAAGAAGTGGAAAGAATGAGTCAAAGAGAAATGCTTTTTTTTTTGTTATTGTCTTTACGTCGCACCGACACAGATGGGTCTTATGGCGACGATGGGACAGGAAAGGGCTAGGATTGGGAAGGAAGCGGCCGTGGCCTTCATTAAGGTACAGCCCCAGCATTTGTCTGGTATCAAATAGGGGACCACGGAAAACCATCTTCAGGGCTGCCGACAGTGGGGTTCGAACCAACTATATACCGAATACTCGATACTGGCCGCACTTAAGCGACTACAGCTATCGAGCTCGGTAATGAGAATTGAACCAGATCAAAGTATTGAGAGGAATTGAGCCTGCAGATAACGTAAGAATGCCGAAACCGCCGAACGCCGCGAACCGCAACCAGTTGATCTACTGCTCCTGTCCAGTTTAGTAAGACAGATACGTCCAGGAACACTCAAGAAGATGTCATCGAGAAGCTGGAGACTGGAATGATGTGATTTCACAAAATTTGCAGATGAAAACGCAAAAAATATTTCTAAACCTATACTGTACATATTCACTTATTTGTAATACCTGCCCAAAACCCACGCGACGTTTTGTACTACTCAAAAGAGCTGAGCCGTGCCTCAGACACAGCCACCGCTCATTTTCTATTTGCTACTCGTTTAATGTCGCACTAACTTAGATAGGTCCTCCGCGACGGTGGGATTGGAAAGAGCGGCCATGGCCTTAATAGGTGTACTGCTCTATTATTTGCCCAGTGTGAAAGTGACAAACCACGGAACAATATATTCAGGGCTGTTGAAGGTGGGGTTCGGACCCAGAAACTCCCCAGTCCAAGCTTACAGCTATAAGACAGCTCGTTCCGTAAATCCACATGGCCTACAACTTAAATATCAAGTTAAATCCTAGGGACAAAGATGATTGTATTTTGTAGTGATCTGCCTATTCCACTTGGTACTGAGATGTAAACAGTGGAAGCTTTTTCTTCCTTCGTCTGATTTTTCTTTTTCTTTAACTGTGCCCTTATCATACTAATACAGGGCTACGATTAGATTCTATTAATTTCATTTATTCTGTTCAATATGGTGGAATTATTTAATTTTACTGAGAGTGATTCGATTTGTAGGTCTTCATAGGAAGATTAGGGTTTATAATGGGGGACACAGAGTGAATTAAATACCGTTAAATTCAAAATATTTCAGAATTGTAATGATTACATGTAGATCTGAGATCAGTTCAGTGGGTGTAGGTCAAAATTGTGTAAGTCGCAATATATATTTTTTGAGAGAGCGTTAAACATTCAATAACATTCAATAAATCAGACATTTTGCAAGGTGAAGATGCTTGATAAAAGTATATGAATATAGACAGGCCTATAAAACAATGGCATAATGAAAAGTAAGTTTATTACATTCTTATTATCAGCTGCGACTTAACGTATTTTTCATCGAAAGGATCAGAAAAGGAAAAAAATAAATAACTTCATATGAGTAAATTTCCCCAACGAAAAACTTAAACGTCCGCCTCTGTGGTGTAATGGTTAGCGTGATTAGCTGCCATCCCCGGAGGCCTGGGTTCGATTCCCGGCTCTGCCACGAAATTTGAAAAGTGGTACGAGGGATGGAGCGGGGTCCACTCAGCCACAGGAGGTCAAGTGAGTAGAGGGAGGTTCGATTCCCATCTCAGCCATTCTCGAAGTGGTTTTTTCGTGGTTTTCCACTTCTCCTCCAAGCAAATACCTGGATGTTACTTAACTTAAGGGCACGGCCGCTTCCTTCGCTGTCCCTTACAATCTTCCCATCCGTCCACAAGGCCCCTGTTCAGTATAGCATGTGAAGTCGCCTGGTCGAGGTACTGGGCCTCCTTCCCAGTTGTATTCCCGACCCAAAGTAGAGGTGGGATGCCTCGCTGTGTCCGAGAGAAAAGTCGACCCTCGAGAGTAAACAGATTAAGAAGAATAAGAAGAAGAAGAATTGAAACCATATACAATTTTACATGATAACATTTACTGAAGAGCCTCCGTGGCTCAGGCGGCAGCGCGTCGGCCTCTCACCGCTGGATACCGTGGTTCAAATCCCGGTCGCTCCATGTGAGATTTGTGCTGGACAAAGTGGAGGCGGGACAGGTTTTTCTCCGGGTACTCCGTTTTTCCCTGTCATCTTTCATTCAAGCAACACTCTCCATTCTCATTTCATAGCATCTATCAGTCATTAATAAATCACTTTGGGAGTGGCGACCCCGTCGTAGTAATAGTCTATATAGCCTATGGTTCACTCATTACATCCCTGATCCGGTCAATGACTGGAAAACAGGTTGTAGGTTTTCATTTTTCGACATTTACTCAAAAAGGTATAAATATTAGGTTTTAGGAACTGGGTAAAAAACAAATATGTAAAGTTTTCACTAATACACCAAATTAATTTGAATTGTTTCTGTAGCAAATTACATAAAATGAATGAGTCTATTTTATTAAACAAAAATGACGTATCCGTCGCCATAAGACCTATCTGTGTCGGTGTGACGTAAAGCCACTAGCAAAAAATGACGTATTAATACTATTTTCTCGCCTTTGACCTGGTGATATTTCCTAATGAATTGTGCTAGACCGATACGAGGTTTTACTAAGTGGTGGAGTAGAGGAATGCTATTATTTGTCGTAATAACATAAAAAATTGGGGTAGGCTGCATCGGGACACGGCCGCAACCATTTTAATGTGAATACCTTGTGTGACAGAAGAGAGCTCAATTAAAGGTAGAAGTTTTATCTTCTTCTTCTTCTTCTTCTTCTGTTTATCTGTTTACCCTCCAGGGTTGGTTTTTCCCTCGTACACAGAGAGGGATCCCACCTCTACCGCCTCAAGGGCAGTGTCCTGGAGCTTCAGATTCTGGGTCGGGGGATACAACTAGGGAGGATGATCAGTACCTCACCCAGGCGGCCTCACCTGCTATGCTGATCAGGGACCTTGCGGGAGAATTGGAAGATTGGAAGGGATAGACAAGGAAGAGGGAAGGAAGAGGCCGTAACCTTCGGTTAGGTACCATCCTGGCATTTGCCTGGAGGAGAAGTGGGAAACCACGGAAAACCACTTCCAGGATGGCTTAGGTGGGAGTCGAACCCATCTCTACTCATTTGACTACCCGAGGCTGAGTGGACCACGTTCCAGCCCTCGTACCACTTTTCAAATTTCGTGGCAGAGCCGGGAATCGAATCCGGGCCTCCGGGAGTGGCAGCTAATCATACTAACCACTACACCATAGAGGCGGCCGAAGTTGTATCTTACTGTATAATTTCAATAAGTAATATATTTAATTTACTAGAAAGATAAATGCCATTAGATCCTATGCACCCCTTAGTCCCGTTTCCTGATACGAGGTCGGGGATGAGGTGAGATGAAATTTATGGTCTGTTTTTTACGGCCTGATTCCGTTTCTGATCCCAATCTCAGTTGAGGAGGTAGTGAAGTTCAAATGAATGAGGATGAATGAAACTGGATAAGGAGGTGGGAGGAATTGGCTGTGGCCTATGAATAGGAGCTGTCCCGGAATTTCAGGCTCTTTCTTCAATCTAACTAGAAAATTCAATACTTAAACGTCCACAGTTAACATCACAATATCACTTTTGCTCCCGTTCTAACATAAATTTACGAGACCGGTTGGTTCTTCGCGCTTACGTTTCTTCCTCTCCCAGTAGAGCCTCTTCTGTTCGGAACTGCTAAGTGGAACTTCCTTGGAATCGCCACCGGCTTCTGTTTCTTCGAATTGTCTTTTCCTGCGTGCATAAATGGGTCATATGCCTTGACATTGTCAAATTTCTGCCATTTAATCTCAGAGTTATTATAGGCCTACACTAACAGTGTTATAACTTTCCAACGTGTTCACAGTATTCTGCGCAAAATAAGTTTTCACTGAAAAAAACCAAAATGGCGTATGGCTTTTAGTGCCGAGGACATATTCGGCTCCCGGAGGCGACCTGCGCGTTGTGATGAGTATGAAATGATGACGAAGACGACACATACACCCAGCCCCCGTGGCAGCGAAATTAACCAATTGCACCCTGGTGGGGGTGTGATAAGCGTCATGCAACTGTAATTATGATGAATTATTGAGGAATATATATTTCATGTTCAGAATAAATAGTATCTTACTGTACCTACAGTAAGAACAGGCCAGGCCGAGATGGCAGGTTTCACCATACCACAGAATGTTGTCTCCAGTGAGATTAACAAACACAATGAGGGACAGAATTAGGTTTCTCAGAACTTGGGACAACGAAGGAAAGAGAGAGGGTAACTTGTTGCCAAAGTTTTCCTAGCCCGGGGCAGTCTTGGTAGTAGCAACAGCGCAGGGAGCCGGGTGCAAATTTCTGAGAAATGATGGCGAGGTATCTCCATGTAACTAGCGGGAGTGGAACACGGGGTTGGCACTGGAAGAAAAAAATATGAGCCTTCCCGGTCACGTGGTTAAGGTGGACCAATGGAAAAATTCACTTGACCAAAGCAAGGTGACAACTTCGTATTGTAAGAAGCACTAGCGAGGCTAACTCCGTGGATTAAACTGATAGAAAGAAGTAAAATATCGATTCAGAATAAAGTGGAATTTAGGAGCCTTACTATACCATAAAACTCATATAAAGTTAATAATTGCGGGAGATTGCATGGTGTAATTCTGAGAATTCATGGACGCTATTCGTTGATTGGCTGAAGGCAAAGGACGCCACAATAGAGCGCGAAATCCCGAGCCGGGATACGGCAGCTAAATTCGCGAATATATCCATTACCAGCGAACGATAATAGTTGAGAATTGGTATAGAGCATTTGAGAACATAATTACATCATTGGATCATATATTTAAGCCACGGGCCAAACCGCAAACTGTCGTATGAAGATATCGGGACTGTGCGTTCCAAGATGACCTCCGTTGAACTCGGAAGAGAGGGGATACAAGTATAAATATGAGGTCGTATACTAGGACTCGCAAGTATTTTTGACAGTGTGTTCGAGCTGATACCACGCTAGGGGTGCGCAAGTACTTCTGATATTGTGTTCGAGCGGATACCACGCCAGTGGTGCGTAACTACTTTTGACAAAGCGTTCGAGCCGTGATTACGCCAGGGGTGCGAGTGTGTACTAACTTGTGGAGTAGAGTTCAAAGTGTTATATTGTTACATAGTACAGTGATTCATGACGTGTTGTAGCTCATATTACAGTCTTGAGCAGTCTACTAGTATGAAGTGTTTCAAATAGACAGGACTCAGTAAAGCATAACTTACGGAGTGTGAGATTCTACCAACAGATTCGGAAGTGCGTTACATGAGAACGGTCACCTAGTAAACAGTCGATTCTAAACTGATACCTGGTCAGCTACACGAGCGTGAGACGGGAAATTCAAGTGCGCACGGGCCGTTGTGAAGGGAAACCCGAGGTATCCCATGTTCCTAGTGTCCGGGAAAGGAATGAAGAATGTAAATCTACATTAAGTGGGCTAGATACAAGGCCGAGAGTGTAAAATTTGTGAATAGAATTTAGGGTGGAAATTATTCCAAAGTGCAACAGCTAATTTATTTGTTTTTATTCAAAATGTGTAAAGTTGAAAAGGGTCAAGGATTAATTCTTCAAGCTGGCATGAATACCAGTGGAATGCATTGCTAAAAACCGGAGGGGCTATGGCTTCTCGTCCGGTTTTAGCAGACGACAATGGCAGAGTTGAGTACCTTTTAATGTATTTATAGATTTCTATCGTTATGGGGAGGAAATCATATTATTTTATCATGGTAACTTGATTGTGAAACGAGCCGTCTACGGCTCGTATAAGTTCAAAGATAGATAGAGAAAGGGACAAATTAATATGTAGATTAGATCAAGCACTCATCATAATTTTGATTATCAAATAGAGTATAGTAGGGTTGAGTTGTTAATTCAAGTGCTTGAGTTGTTTGATATAATATGGAGCACGTTTCACGTAAAGATAATGTTAATATTCATTTAGAAGTGCTTCCAAAGTGTTTTTCCGTTATCGGAACTTTTATAGATATTAAGGCATGTTGTTAAGATAATCCAGAGATAGGATTGCCAAGTGATTTAAATTGTTGTGGGACGGAATGAAGTCCATTGATTTGTTTGTAAATATCGCGAAGTTCGCCAGTGGACAAAATAATAATAATCTGTACAAGTGTCGTAGTACATAAAAATTTGGTAATGTGTAAAGGCGTGTTTAATAATAATCTTTGAGAATAAAGGCACGGGCCTAGTTGGATAGTATGATTACAAATTAAATTAATTTAAATGTGGAGATCACATGTGCCGTGAATAATTATAATTTGTGCAGTGAATCCGGTTTTAACACTAATTGTTGATTTAACGTTTTTGGACTCCATAATAATCATAAATAATTTTGGTAGAAACGAGATAGGCACTTTTATAATATGGTCACGCTATGTTTGAGATCCAGAGGGATTTGAGCCAAAAGTTGAGATTTGGAGTTTTGTGGGACAGAAATCCGGCCCGAAATGAAAGTGAATTGTACTGATGTTGATGAAGAAATAGATGGATCTTAAGGCCCACATAGAGGTTGTATTTATATACCGGTGTATTGAGTGGCAGAATAGAGTCCACACACCGAGGGTTAATTTGTGAAATGTTTTGAAGAGTTCCAATGGATAAATGGACTTCAAAATGGAAAAGGAAGGAATAATTTAACACTTGCAGAGATTGGAGGTATTTGCCCAACTGCGAGGTGTTATGGGATTTGAGAATTGTCTTAGGAGCATATGGTCTCCATGAATTAACGGCAGTACGAAAATAAGGTGGCGGAGTCGAACACTAGTATGTCCCGACCGATGTGAATTCGGATCTTGGTAATTTCTGTTTGGGAGAGAACGTGTGTGACCAAATTATAAAGATGGGGAATAAAAAATAAAGATTCTCGAAAGAAGTAATAATAATAATATTCCAAGTAAATCATAGCTGGATTGATTAGTGCCAAAATAAATCGGAATTGTAAAAGGGGTTATGCGTTAAACATATTAAGAGTGGACTACCGTGTAACAGGCGAAATAAATTTTTTTAAATTAATAATAATAAATAATAATAAAAAACTATTTTTTTTGAAGAAGAAGAATTTACTTTTTTATATTTTGGACATAATAATGATGTTGGGAGTTGAAATGAAAAATTTGAGATTTTAACTAATAATAATAATAATAATAATGAGGATATTTGAAGAAGGAGAAGAAGAATAATCAAAGAAGGTACTTTTATTTATTTCAGATGAAAATAATAAAAATCGCGAAAAGTTGAAATATTAGTCCGAGGATGATTACGGGTTACGATAATCATGATCTCCACAAATAATAATAATAATAATAATTGTTACCGAGTTTTTGTGGTAGTTATGCGTGAAAGAAGGTGCGGGGTGGTGAACAGGTCTCAAGCTACTAAAGTAAAATTAATTTAAAATTTAACAAGGTTATATTTTCTTTTCAAAAAACAAAGAAATAACAAGCATGGCAGGTACAAAGTAGCAAGTCCAAAAGGGTAGTTACAATATTTACAGGATTTGGGCTTCGCGCCCTGACTGCACAATGCTAGGGCAATCTGCTCAGTTTTACCCCACAGACACTAGTTTCAACAAAGGGGCAGAAAACCCCATTCATGCCTAGGAGCCCTTGCTCCAAATTACACTGAAAAGCCTCCACGAGGCATACAATACTCAATTTTCAAAAGAGCCACTCGCTCTCAAATTTAAGCCTCTCCCAGGCCACACCAAACTCCACCTTCAAGCTGTCCTCAACGGACGTAAACACAGGGGTAAAATACCCAATCTACTGAGGTCTATTAAATGAAAAGGAGGTTAATTAAATGACCTCTAAAATAACAATTTGAGAGGAGGCGAACTTGCACTCCTAATACACTTTGATTAAGACCTACTTGGCACTAGGCCGTAAATACAAGGGCTAATCCCATACTAAAGAGGTGACTTAAAAAGAGAATAATTTGTTTTACGTTAACGAAGAATAGGTTGAGAAAAATAAATTCACCTCAAAACAATATGAGTGGGAGCTCGAGAGGGTTAGCACTCTCTATCCCAGTATGTAGCTTTAAAAGAGAATATATGAAAAGAGTAGTTACATTTAGGAAAAGGTTACATGGTGGAACGCTTCGAACCCGCCCCGAGAGTTAAACTGCTGAGCTAGCAAAGAAAGAAGTTATTAATCGGCCATTACCTTGTTGTTGACCGCTGCCGAGGAAAGAGGCGCTTCCCGCCCCCTGCTATGTACTTTACACACTGAAAGATGGAACAGAAGTGGCGCAGAGACCCAAAAATCAGCAGTTTATGTCCTCTCGCGGAAGGTTCTAGGCGTTAGGGGAATCAAAACACCCGCCCACAATTACTTTATTGGCTAGGTTACAGAAACATATCCAAGTTGGGGGAAGATACATCGGATTGGTCGGAAATTACTAAAAGAAATTCGGGATTGGATAAATCTAAAACAAGGGGGAAAAGAGGGGTATACAGCCAACTTAAACAATAACAGAAAGAAATTTAACAAGAAACAAACATTTGAAATAAAAATTTCTCCAACAAAATAGTTCTTTGACTCCGCACTAGGGTGCACTATTGTTGATCTTCAGTAGTGTCCTCTAGAAGAGAAAGTTCACACTTCTTACTTCAAGCGAAACAAAAACACATCAAAAATGACACAGTTCAAAAACTCAAAATTTTCCACGTGGTGACATCTTCTGAGAAGGTAAAGAATTAATAGCGTAGATAAAGTTCAGACTTCCTCCAGCAGAGGAGTTTCAACTGGCGCAATTTTTAAATTAGCGGCGTGGAGGTGTACCGCCCGGTACAATAAAAATAATAATAATAATAATATTTAATAAAATATTTTTTTATTTATTTATTTTTCTTATTATTTCGGATGCTGATGATGGATGATACTAGGGAAGTCAGCTGGCGAATTAACGTAATGATGTCAAGTGGTTGTAAATAATAAGTTAAGTTAATATGTGTAAAATGAAGGCAAATCCCTACATCTGGACCATTAGGTTAGAGTCCCTTTGTCGTATTCCTTCAACTAACGATTAGCATATCTTGGTTAGGAACCCGGGGAGAGTTTGTAGGTTCCCGGGTTGGTCTCATCTCTATCAAAGTGGAGGCGATAACATGGTCCATGTGATCGCGCCTACTTAGCCAACAGGTATTTGGTCCATGATCAAATATGGTCATGGTGTTAACGAAGGTAAATCTGATACCTTCAGATATCAACGGTTCTACCACCAAAATGGAAGGGTGGTCAAAAGTGATAAAGATTATGTAATCATTTCAGGAATAATTTGCCAAATTACCGGCAAATCAAGGGTCAACAGATTTTGATTGTGTGTAAAATTTCATTTGTTTACTTAAATAAATGCTCCTTTAGCATTTGCAAGGAAACAGTTCCAGGTTCTTGTTCTTGTAGAATAGTAAACCCTTGGTGACCGTTTAAATATCCGTCCCCATTCCTAGGACGGAGCCTTCATGATTTCCCTTTGATCTGAATATATATAATTTGTGTGTTTTATGATGAGTCTTAAAGATAAAGATTAGAGTGTCCCGTTCAACCCTGTAGTACTGATTGGATGGCGCCCTTACATTTAGTTTGAGATCTTATATCTCAAAATATTTTTTATTGATTATTAGTCGCGATGGATTCGGACCGTAACACTCCCTGAGATAAATGCTGGTTGGGACTCAGGCTTTGAGCGGGTACACAATGATGGTTCAAATTCCTGACCCTGCCGGGAATTGAACCCGGGACCCCTGTGACTAAAGGCCAGCACGCTAACCATTCAGCAATGGAGCTGGACAACTTTTCACTTCAATCGGTTAACGCAGGTATTCGTTACGCACCCTTTAATGCGGACTGGTGGAACGAGTTGGGCGTGCGGTAAGGGGCGCGCAGCTGTGTCCGTGCGATGTTAAACCAGTAGTGAAAAATGGTCACCCGGAACCGAACGCTTGAGAAATGCGCCGATTTCTCACCGTGACATTGAATATTTTCGAGAACTGTTCTGCTTGGTGGATGCAGGATCTCTTGCCCGACGTACGTGTATATGTAAATCGGCTGTACTTCTTCTTAAGCCGTCGTCTCCAAACGGAGGTAGACGATCCACACGGCCAGCTCCGATCTTGACGTTGCAGCCATGCCATGTGGATTTATTGGAATATCTCTCAGGATCTTTAATGCAGTGGTTTTCCGTTGCCTTATGCATCCTAATGCCGTTGACCAAACTGGTTCTTCCGCCTTTGGGAACAATTTCTTTTCCCCAGGACAATAGAGTGCCCTTACCCATACCCGCTCATCCACTCTCAAAGAGACTGTTGGCACTTGGTATAGGGGATCTCCTTATACCGGGAGATAATCGGTCCCTTCATTCGTTAGCCGCCTGCATATAAAATATTATTTTTATATGCAGTCGTTGCCCCCTCTCTACCGCGGGGAGGTGAATGTCAGGATTTCACAGTCACTAAAACAAGGACCAAATGGCATTTCCTTGTTTCTCTGGTTCTTTAGAGAGGTCGGCTGAACTGAACGGTTTTTTTCTTCTTTAAAAGAATCGAGTTGAGCCTCTATGGACTGCGTGGTACAACCAATTTCATTTCAGTGTCTAGATCTCCTTTCGCCTTTGACATCCTCTCAGGATTTCTTGACCCCATTGACTGCACCTTAAAACCTCTATAGCTCTTTACAATATATAGCAATATATAGAATATAGCTTTATTTTATTCGGTCATTAATTTTACGTTCTGGAATAACCTACTGATCTGTCTCAGGCCCTTTTCACATTCCTGGAACCAAAACCAAACCAAACCCCATGGTACTACAGCCCTTGTAGGGCCTTGGCCTACCAAGCGACCGCTGCACAGCCCGAAGGCCTGCAGATTACGAAGTATCGTGTGGTCAGCACGGCGAATCCTCTCGGCCGTTATTCTTGGCTTCCTAGACCGGGGCCGCTATCTCACCGTCAGAAAGCTCCTCAGTTCTAATCACGTAGGCTGAGTGGACCTCGAACCAGCCCTCAGGTCCAGGTAAAAATCCCTGACCTGGCCGGGAATCGAACCCGGGGCCTCCGGGTAAGAGGCAGGCACGCTACACCTACACCACGGGGCCGGCCATTCCTGTAACCACCTCGGCGTTATCAACTGATGAAATTCTAATTTCATTTATCGATCGTCTGACATCCTTCAAAGTGTGTCCGTATAATATATAAGTCAAGGCTGTAATTGATTCTATCGTACTGTAGGCTACACCTCTTTCTTCTTCTTGGCTGAATGAGCCTGCTTTGGACCACGCTTTTTCAAATGTTGTGCTTTGCTGTTTGCCCAGCATTGGCCCATTTTCTGCCGGTGTAATTCCTTTCTTTCATCTGACCAGGGGATAACTTTCTTCCGGTTTTTATTCTGATATCCATGGACTTCCTTCAGGGTACGTCTTACAGACCGGTTTTATTAGTTCTCAATCGTACCTCTTCTTCCTTAATATCTTGCGTTCCCACTTTTTCAGTTGATTGCCTTGTCCATGTCTACTCATGGTCAAGATTTATATTTTATAACACTTTAAAATCTCCCCTATTTTCACCTTTCTTTATTTTTCAAAATGCATACCGATTTATCAGGCATATTAACCTCAATACGTAAAATTAGACTTAGATCTATGCACTTTTACGCGAATTCCACAGAATTATTCTGCCGTAACAAAAATTAAAAGCTGTCATTCCCCATCCCACAAGGGTGGAACGGGCCACTTAACAGGGTGATACCCTCTCTCTGGCTAGAAGATGTGTGGTGGTTATAGGTGAGGTGATAGCTGAAGGTAAATTCTGTCGCACAGTGACTCGCAGGTACACTCAACTGCACAAACAATGGCCTTCGCAGAAGATAACATTATTTCCAAATCCTCTAGTTTGAAATATAATGAACATATTGTGCGGGTGTAAGTATCATCTCTTCGGCCATGGGCTATCCACACTTTACGAATATCCTAGCGTTTCCAGAATGTACAAAATTACATATTCCTTTGCCGGCCAATTACTTTGCGACTGCGTGTACGTTAGCTGCATGGAATAGGAACTAGGTGAAGTACAGAGGTCGTTCGAGTTGCAAGCTGGCGCGACAGATGGCAGCAGCCGCAAATGGAAACAATTTCTCCGTGTGCAGCGCTGAGGAGGTTTTCTGTTATTATGCTAGACGCCGGACCTCGCCAGATAGAGAGAATCCTAAAAACTGGAGAAATACCTTGTTCGAGGATATTACACTCCATTCCCAGTATGCTAACATCGACCATCCTGGAAGCGCTCGCTCCACTAGTCACTTCACACTCACTCTAAATAAAGACTGCCCTAACCGCGAAGAACATTCAATGTCGTCATCAAATCGTGAATGATCCAGCAAGCCTATGTTAAGTAGAGAATTGAAAATTGTTCCATCCTGTCAGAATGAAAATCGACGAATGCCCACGTACATTTTTACATACATCAGGTAGTCTACTTATTTTTGATTGGGACATTTCGTTACAAAGTTTAGAAGACAAATTCTATTTTTTTAAACTTAAATCTGATTCCTGCTTTACACCAATTGGAGATACATATTGCAGTATTAACGAAAATAAGCATATTATAAAGAATAACAATTTAAGATATTTTGTGCTCTTATCACACGTTTGAGAAATCTTTTCAACAAAAGCACAGAACTGACGTGGAAATCTGACATCTTTCAGAGAAATTCACTTTCTTATTGTGATCTCAACCTACATTATTATGCACTTACTCTATGTGATTGTTAAAGAAATACAAAGTTTTCTTCACACTAATTACAGATGCATTATTACTACATTAAGAAAATAAGCACAGAAAGAACTATTGTTCACTCGTTAAAAAATAGTACATATCATATTGAAGCATGGGTGGTGCCTTGTGCCACTTTCGTGAACAAGTAAGAATGAGTAACGAGATGATTCCGAACATACAAACTGACTTGTCTTACATGGAAAACATAAGATAAACAATCTTAACTGTGTTTTGGTTGCACCTATTTGCACTGTTTCTCAATTCCAAAACCTTTCTTGCACCTAAACTCAGTGTCAGCACTTCTTAGCACTCACTTCCTCCCCATGTTTTTGCTCCTTTGCTCCCACAAAAATCCAACAAAGGAAACCGAATCTACTTTTCCTTCGTTGACTGTTTTTTTTATGGACAATCTACTACTTTATGTATGCCTTTGTTACAATTTACGGTTTTCAGGGTGGTATCACATTGCTTTTGCTTCTGCGCAGACGAAAGCTTTCATATTAGTTGGAACCTTAATGAACTCCCACTAGGCGAAAGGTCAACAAACCAGTTTGCGCTTTATCGCACTATAGTTAAGCGAAAGCTTCCGTGCAAGAAGAAAAGGGGGAAGGTAAAATAAAATCGACTAATTAGCAATCCTACCAATCAGTATCTCTGACTCCTGTAGTGGGGAAAGAATTTAAACTGTTGTAATTTTTCAATCAAGAGTAGAGTTTGGCTAGTGCGTGGTGTCTTAGTAATTCACCTTTGTAGCCAATATTTAACATGACTAGTAATGGACTTCATTTCGATTCCGTATTGGCTTTAAATATCTAAAAAGTGAAGTTTTGAGCTCCGTAAATTTCTTCACGTAGAATAAAAATGTAAGCAGGACTTCCACTTTCCTCCATCCCTGTGCTTGTGTAGTTCAACTCCGTTCCAGAAGTGTGACAAACAGATAGCATTGACAGTCCTCGGAAATTTTGAAGTATTCCTCCATCCAATTGTGGTAAATTCGATTGGACCCACACCTGTTCCAGCTAGATTCATCTTATAACAAAATTGAAGCAGTGAACATTTCTAAACATGGATTTTTATCGCAATTGCTGATTGTAGTTTATATCATTTAATTTTTTTTATGTATCACTGTTTTTATACATGTTTTCGTCCGTGTATATATGACATCTAGGCAGGGTCAAAACATGTCCTACTATGTAGAATTTTAGACAGACCATTTATTAAATGGTAATAATTTGTACTGTAAAGGTGGAGTTAATACATGTACATAATTTTAAGAATTTTATCCTAAATATTCAGCATGTCGAAACAAAGAATGAACGCTAGGAAATGCATGGTGATGTTAAACAAGTTGAGATGATACTTGAAGTGACCTAGTCTGTTCTGAGGTGCAATATTTGTGACCATGCGGTTAGAGGCGCGTAGCTGTGAGCTTGCATCCGGGAGACAGTGAGTTCGAATCCCTCTGTCGGCAGCCCTGAAGAGCGCTTTCCGTGGTTTCCAATTTTCAGACCAGGCTGATGCCGGCGTTGTACCTTGATTAAGGCCACGGCCGCTTCCTTCCCTCTCCTAGGCCTTTCCTATCCCTTCGTCGCTATATGACCTACCAGTGTCGGTGTGACTTAAAACAAATTGTAAAAAAATATTAGTTAAATTTCAATAACAATTTCTACTTCTTCCACCTTCCTCTGCGCTCATTAGATGGGGTACTCGCTTGAAGGTTGTATTGTTTATCTTTAACCATATTAAGGTTACATGTGATTTCTTAGATGCATTAACGAATGATCCCCCAGCTATGACAAAGGACGAAGAACTACCACATAGCAGGAACTGCAAGACGAACATTTTACTCAGCAAGGTCACTCTTTCCTGACAACCGCCATTACAAAGAGCAGGGTCCTCAGAAAGATGCGCAATGGGCTGTTCTTATGGATATGAAGGAAGCACTGGAGGGTACTGGAAAGCGGAAGCTAGAGCAGAGCTTAGCCATAAACCATGATATTGAAGATTTTGCAAGTTGCAATGAAGAAAGATCTACATTACTGACTACAAACAAAATATACACCACCTAGGCTATGTGTACTGACGTTCCTTTTCGATATACAAGTAGTTACTTAGTGAACAGATGTGCCGCTTCATTGAAAAAATAAATACAATGAACAGTTTCTGAACAAGCGACTTTAATAACATTGTGGCCGAGCGAGTGGTTGCGCGGTTTGGGTCCGTAGGTAGCTGTCAGCTTGCAATCGGGAGAGAGTGGGTTCGACAGTCCTGAACATGGTTTTATGTAGTTTCCAATTTTCACACCTGTCAAAAGCTCCGTAATTAAGGCCATGGTCCCTTTCTTCCCGCTCCTAGGCCTTTCCCATCCCATCGTCGCCATAAGACCTGTCTGCGTCGGTGCGACATAAATAAATTAATTAATTAAATGAATTGTGCTTTGGGACTGTTTTTAGCAGCCTTTTACATACATGTGCGGATTTGTGTCCTAGTATATAATGGTTTCCTTGGTACAGTTTTTAACGAATAATTATTTTAAAGTTTAACCTTTTTTCGCACCATTAAAAGTAAATTGTTGCACATTTTTCGCACATTTCCGACCCAAATTTTGCACCTAAAATTTCTGGCTCTAGTGACTGTACACATCTGAAGCAAAGATAAGTTGTCATGTTTCCTACTAAAATTATTCAAATAACAAGAAGAATTAATTTAGTGCCATGCTTTTTCTTTCAAGGAAGAAAATAATATACAATTTCCTTTCAGAAAGCCGGGCGGAGTGGCTCAAACGGTTGAGGCGCTGGCCTCTGACCCCAACGTGTCAGGTTCGATCCTGGCTCAGTCCGGTGGTCAGCCTCGTGTCGGTAGTTGTACTGGCATGTGAAAGAACTCCTGTGGGACAAAAGTTTCCGGCATCTTGGTGATTCCGAATCCGTAGAAGTAGTTAATGGGATGTAAAATTATTATTATTATTACTTTTATTATTATTATTTATGTCCCGCTAAGGAGCGCGATTTAATCTAATGATGTCGTTGCCTTTTTCTTTTCCCAAAGTATCTACATCTTTTCGCTGTGGCTCTTCTGGCGATCTTCTGACCAGGTTCTGTTGGTGGTAGTGCTTGGATGGTCCACAAAGCGGTGATTTTCGACTAATTTTCTGAACTTAGATCTGTCCAATACAGTGTTATCTGTGATGCCTATTTCCTGAAAATTTTTTCCAGCTTCAAGAAGCCAATTGTTTTTTGTACTTTCATTGATAGGGCAAAGTTCAGAATTCTATTGGTCAATGTCTAATTACTAATTCTGAGAATATGTCCGTAAAATTTCAAATGTATGTGGGATTTTCTGCGAGTGTTGATTTAAATCATTATTATTATTATTATTATTATTATTATTATTATTATTATTATTATTATTATTATTATTATTATTATTATTATTATTGCAGCCCTTGTAAGGCAGACCCTCCAATGAGGGTGGGCGGCATCTGCCATGTGTAGGTAACTGCGTGTTATTGGTGTGGAGGATAGTGTTATGTGTACTGGGTGGGCTGGGTGTTTGTGCTGTCCCCAACATCCCTGCAGCTCTCTTCCTATATTCTATCTTTGTCACCGGTAAGCATTATACAGTATGTGTATAATCCAGCTCGGGCGAGTCTCTGAATAAGAAATCGTATATGCTGGCTAGGCCTACAGTAGGCTGTCTAGGAACAAGATGAACACTGATAAATTGCGTATTTTACCTGAAGAATTGCGCTCTAGTTGGCGAAAGTCCAAGCTTGATAATTCTCAGTCTTGCATCGTTCACGGAAACAAAGTATAAAAGGAGTGTTACTTGGGGTATGAATATGGAGGAATATTGTATAATCTGATACAGTACTCCTACTACTGGCATAAATAATGCAGATCTCTACTTGGCTCCAATGCAATGAACCTCGTGCCAATATCCTTTGCAGCATACGAGCCCAGAGAAAAATTTCACCTTTCCTGAATGAAGAGTAAAAGTTACATAAACTACAACTTGGATGTTTATGTCGTACTTTTATTTGATCTCTGGTGGATACAAGCATTCCATTCACCGGTATTTAAGGAGTAGTTACATAAAATAAATCCGTAATGTGATTTAATTTCAGGTTAAACAAATACTTTTAAGCAAGAGTCTCTCAAAGTATTTCAGCTGACGTTACAGACGTACGGTGTAAATGTACGAAAGTTTGAATAAATCTGCAAGTATACGTTTCCGGACCCATGTTGTCATAACCTTTTTTTATTCTCTCCATGGGAGAATCCATTCCTAAATTTTTGCCTTCGAATTTGGTACACCCTGTATTTACCTTGAACCGTGCCCATTTCAGTAAAAATCGTATTCGGGTAAATGCCTGAAAATTGGTGTTGAGAATAGGAAAATATTTTCGGTAGGAGTTATTTCCTCGTTTCTTCTATTCTTAGCCAAAATGTTTATTAAAAGACAAGAATATCTAAATTCGTGAAACCGCAACGGGTAGGATATCTCGACTGTTACGTCATTCATACGTATTGGCTCAGTTTTCACGTAGATTAAAGGATCTGTACAACAGAAATTGCTGGAAAATACTACTTCAGGTTTCCCAAAATGAGGAGTTTATTTCGGTTTTTACGAAGTGGTTTGTGTCCCAAATGCATTAATGCAGCAATTAGTTTATTTTTCTACCCAGAGGTGTATTTCTGTTTCCTGTACAGTACATCTTAAAAATAAACATTTTTTTTCTCCTCAGTTTCGGTACATAGCCCCTTTAGATTTTCAACTATTTAATAATGGGCTTTAGTTAAAGTACTGGCAATTACTTTGTGTGAAAATGAGAATGAAAATCAATCTTTGACCCTAGCGATGGTGGAACTACAACCCAGCATATCCCGAAAGTAAGATTACAACTAAATAACTCCCAGCGCGTAGTCAACTCGCATGATCGCTTAAGACTGTTGATATCGTGAACATAAGCACGAGGAATGCGATTCTCAGCGTCTTATTTCACTTCAAACGTATAGCCGCTCTTCAGTTACGTATAATGTATCGCCTCATCATATAAAATGATCGCCATGAATGTCTAACCACGTAGGTAGAAGGAGTTCGCTTTTAATTTAAATGGAGTGAAAGTTTGTAGTCAGTGTAGTGAAAGGTTCTTCAGTTGGTGATCATGATGCAAGTTAAATACTGCTTTGATCATTTTTTGAAATGTAACGCCTATTTCCTATGCAGAAGATCACCTCCTTGTTCAAAGGCAAATCCTTGTCATACCACCCAAAGGTAAAATTATTTTCCTCCAGTCGACAAGTCTTTTCCAATACCATCTAGTATTTTCTACAAACCTCACGCACACATTTTGGGAATGAATACAGTGATAATTTTTTCTAATTCCCAATATTGCGTTGTGATTATCTATTATGGTAGTTTGTTTTCTTTTTCAACGAAAATTCTTAGATAAAATTTGTCAATATAATAGTCTTTAGGTATTTGGTCTTTCTGTCCTAATGTCTATTTTCATGGACAAAATAATGACTATATTGTGTTCAGCGGTAGTTGAAAAGATATTGCATCCTCTTCATCAAAATATTCTGGATCCGACATGGGATATGTAGGAGGAACGCCTGCAAATCACACGTTTAGTAATTTTCATCTGTTCTCTTAACTGAGAGGACAACAATTTCCACCTCTACCGCCTCAAGAGCAGTGTACTGGGGTTTCGTGGGGAGGATGGGAAGATTCCAAGGGATAGACAAGGAAGAGGGAAGAAAGTGTACGTGGTCATAAGTTTGGTACCATACCGTCATTTGCCTTCACGAGAAGTGGGAAACCACTTCGAGGATGGCTGAGGTGGAATCTAACACCACTCTACACATTTGACTTTCCGAGGCTGAGTGTACCCCTTTCCAGTCCTCGTGCCACTTTAAACATTTCGTGGCAGAGCCGAGGGTGGCAGCTAACCACACTAACCATTACACCACAGAGGCGGACCACTAAGCGGTTACAGAATCTTAATAGTCAGTGTGGTTATTAAAGAAACGCTTTGTGAAACACTCTAAATAAAATTGCAGGGAAATTTGATATGTAGATATATGTTCATCGTTTCTTGTGTACAGTCCCTCAAAAAGGACGACTGCATGGTGTCGTATGTTCCTCGCATTTAATATTTATGGGGCTTTACTTTTAATTATTATCAATATATAATTAACCTGTCATGTAAATAAAATCCTGTGTATACGTTTATAATATCATTTTTTTTTTGAGCGACTGTAGATTGGGTCCGAAGAGAACGTTGGCGCATACGAAATAGATTTTGGGGGTATTTCAACATCAACAATATTGTGCTTCCTTAACCTCTATGTAAATGAGTTCCCCATGTGCGACAGGTGTAATTAATAAAGCTTTCATATTTGATCTACAAATTCCCTTTGTCTCTGTATTATTGGTGTACAAATAATCATTCGATTTCTTTCATATGTCTCAGTTCAGCCATTAATCATCTAAGAACCTAATATCCCCGTGGTTTCTAATATTCAAAAATGAATATCGTTCGGCTAGTTAACGCTTAGTAAACACAATCAGCCTCTTCAAATTATGATCCCAAAACGAATTCTAATCGATGAGGATAAGATAGTCTTACCCTGTAACAAGATAATCAATTACTGGACGCGTGATTTGCATGTACGACCCTCCGCAGAGAAGAACCATAAAATTCTACTGCTCACTAGAAAGTAAAAGAGAACTTGAGATTCTGGTAAGCAAAGCAGTTTTCTCACGAGCAGTTTATACTACAAGTTCATTAAAACGAACTTGTTTTTTTTGTTATTATAACCCATTGAAGCGTTAAGATGAAGAACACTTCAGATATTACCCCTTTCTCTACACCACATATGCAATTACTGGACATATTATAAAAAGATCATCACTTCAAGAACCATACTTGCGGACCTTAAATAAATGTTTTACGTGCCCCACTCGTTTGCCTACACTTAACATCATACGATCGCATTATCTACTGTAACTATATCCATTATTGTTGTTAAGGTACTCTTTGTCCTTGGGCAACCTGCAGCTGTTGCACGAAGATTGTGTAATAATAATTATAATTTTGTTTCTAAATTTCAAATTTTTGGCTCATATTGTGATTTTTTTTACAATTAGCATTACGTCGCACTGACACAGATAAATCTTACGGCGACAATGGGACAGGGAAGGGATACGAGTGGCAAGGAAGCGACCGTGGCCTTACTTAAGGCCTTAATTAATTACACCATGGAAAACCACGGAAAACCACTTCCAGAGCTGCCGACTGTTAGGTTCAAGCTTACTCTCTTCCGAATGCAAGCTGAAGCTACGTGAAAAAACCGCGCAGCCACTTGCTCAGTTTTTGTTTCTATCTCAGTATAGGAATACAAATTCGCAAGCAGGTTCAGTTCAATGTTTGTTTGTTTGTTTATTTGTTTGTTTGTTTGTTTGTTTGTTTGTTTGTTTGCTAATAGGTTGAGAGACGGTTTCGATTACAATGCGGTCGTGAAAATTCAATATTCATTGACTTGGCCCTCAACGGGCGACTTGAACGCATTCTACGGTGTGATGGTAGTAGTACCAGACCTGTAGCATTGATCTTTTCTAACAGAACAAAGATGGCCACGTCGTTCCATGCCTAACATATGCCTTCCAAAGAAAGTGCTCTATTTTCAAATGAAGGATCAACGATATAACCAGGAACAGCCTTACAAGGACGTTCTGAAACATAATATAAAGAAGCACCAAACTGACTTCAGTGACTGAGACGATGTGGTGTTTGATCAGTAGACGTGGCAACGAATTTAACTCAATAATTTGAGTAGCAGTGTCAAAAGTACGATTCTGATAAAATAGCATGGTTGGGGGCCAATTATGAATTTGACTTAAGAAAGATTATTGCCTTATCAACTCTAAGTAGCCTACTGTAAGTACGAGAAAATCAGTGAGAAACCACCCTCTAGTGTAATTGCAAGGAGCTGATGTGCCCGCATTGCGGCGGAGTATTTTCTCCTTACGTTGGTCTCTTCAGGCTTCTAAGAACCCATAAACCGCAACCTTGATGCACTCATAAGACAATATAATAATACTGTTGCTTTAACGTTCCACTAACTATTTTGCAGCTTTTGCAGACGCCACTCATAAGTGTATCACTTTGTTTTTACGTCGCACTGACACACACATCCGATGATAGGGTACGAAAGAGATAGGACTATAAAGGAAGCGGCGGTGGCTTAAATTAAGGTACTGCCCCAGCATTTTCGTGGTGTAAAAATTGGAAACCAAGACTACTGACAGTGGTATTCGAACTCTATCTCCTGAATACAAGCTCACAGCTACGGGACCCAAACAGTGTAACCATCTCGCTCGGTACAAGACAATCGTTACAGTCACCATCGAGTGATGCCTAAGATTACGGAAATGGAGAAGAGGGGTATCTTGCCTGGCTCTTACCCGGAGGCGCTGGGTTCAATTCTTGACCAGTCTAAGGAGATTGTGGACTAAAGGTGGAAACGTGCCTTACTCAGAAACGCGAGACCAACTGAGAATAAGAAGGGCAGCAGTAGAGCTGTTCACAAGAGGCAAACAACACGGCTGTCCACACGAGAGTCCAAAATGTACAGACCAGCTGGCTGGAAGACATTGGTCTAAGGCTAAGGCCGCTAATGATCTTTATGTGTCACGGGTTTGTAAATGCCAACCCCATGTGCTGGTAATCGACCCTACAACCTCTGTTGAGTGCCTAACAATATACCCTACGTGGTGTCCTCGAGATGACAAAATCTGACGATAATTACACTTGGTAAGTCCTGAGAGAGAGGGAGCCATTTCTCTCCAGTTACAATTGCAACGTCGTTTCACCACAGATAAAGTAAGAGTCATTTCTCACCTGCCGCTGCCAAGGAGACCTTAACACGGTAACAGGGAGCAAGGTCGTAAAGTAAGAGTCTGTTCTCATTACAGCAGTCAAATGACACGGATGTACTTCTTATCAGTGTGTGTACGTACTGCAGGGACACAGTTCCTATCATCACATCAGCTCGTTCATCAAGCTAACTACTTTGTCTTCGTTCTCCACTAGCTCAGTGTGCCTGGGGAGGATAGCCTCACATAGGAACATTACTGAGTCCTTGGAGAGATTATTCATTACCATCTGCTATGTTGGGTTTGTAGTCAGTGTTGTCAAACTGCGAGCAATGACAAATTATGTGTGGAACGTTTTGTAGAGTTAATGGAAATGTCCCAACCAGATCCACAAACATAATTAAATAATAATAAATAATTACGGCAAGGTGCTGCCTAGACGAGGCAGTAAATGTTCAACTAGGAGGATCTGGGTGTTTAACGTATATTCTGCCTTATTGTGCAATTGACAGGATTAAAGAAGGAAATAAGCATACAATTACCCCAAAAAATTAAGGTACGCCTATACACTGAGATTTGGCATAGATCGGGAAATAATTAATTGCATCTATTACTCTTATAATGTCGGCCCTGCGGCCTAGGCTTAGTAAGACTGCTTCTCATCCGGAGCTCCTGGTTCGATTTTTGGCCAGGTCAGGGAATTTTACATGGAGCTAAGCCAACTTGAGAAAAATTGAGGAGCCATCTGACGGTGATATAGAGGCTCCGACTAGGAATAATGGACGAGATGAGTCGTCACCCTGCCCTCGCGTCACGTCGTAATTTGCAGGATTTGGAACTGAGTAGTGGTTGATTGGTAGGCCAAGACCAATCAGAATTATACTGCCATGGAAGAGACTCCAAAAAGAACTGAGGGTCATTATCAGTAAAGGTATATTTGAATCTGCTGGTCGTATTGTTCCCAGAATATGCGCAAAAAGGCCATTAAGTATATTATACAAAACAGAATAAGTAAAATGATCATTGGCAATTATTATGAGTTTATGACCTGTAATCTCCGAAACACTCAATTAAGTATTAATAAGGTTTTATCAATAGAGACGGGACTTCGGAGGCGTTGTTTTAGGCCCGCATTACTAGAAAGGGTTAAGTTAAAACTACACCAGTGCGTAAGGAGCCAGAATAATTAGATCTGTGAAAGCTTTTGAGAAATTATGAAGAAGTATTATGTAAGTCATTCTTAGTTCAAGAATACGAACTGTATTAGACTGCGATAAACCGGGCGAGTTGGCCGTGCGGTTAGTGGCGCGCAGCTGTGAGCTTGCATCCAGCAGATAGTGGGTTCGAATCCCACTATCGGCAGCCCTGAAGATGGTTTTCCGTGGTTTCCCATTTTCACACCGGAAAATGTTGGAGCTGTACCTTAATTAAGGCCACGGCCGTTCCTTCCCTGTCCTAATCCTTTCCTATCCCATCGTCGCCATAAGACCTATCTGTGTCGGTGCGACGTAAAAACAAATTCTAAAAAAAAAGACTGCAATAAACCGGAAGGTGACAAAGAAGAATAGAATGAAGTAAAAAAAAAATAAGCGTGTAGTTTGACGAGACTGTTCATATCGTGATAAAAGCCACGAAACCTCCATCTTTACCTGGAATCTAAACTACAGAAGGTGACCATTCATTTCGAGAATTCCACATACATTGGCCTTAATTTGAACCGCGAATGCCTGGATGAGCCAGTGACTAAAGCCCTCATCGCGGCCCCAAATAGCATGAACTCTTGGAAATAATAATAATAATAATAATAATAATAATAATAATAATAATAATAATAATAATAATAATAATAATAATAATAATAATAATAATAATCGATTAAGAAGTAGGTCCGCCACTGTGGTGTAGTGGTTAGTGTGATTAGCTGCCATCCCCGGAGGCCCGGGTTCGACCCCGGCTCTGCCACGAAATTTGAAAAGTGGCACGAGGTCTGGAACGGTAGAACGGGGTCCACTGAGCCTCGGGAGGTCAACTGAGTAGAGGGGATTCCCACATCACCCATCCTCGAAGTGATTTTCCGCTTTTTTTCCCACTTCTCCTCCAGGCATATGCCGGGATGGTACCTAAATTAAGGCCACGGCCGCTTCCTTCCCTCTTCCTTGTTTATCCTTTCCGTTCTTCCAATACCCCACAAGGCCGCTGTTCAGCATAGCAGGTGGGGCAGCCTGGGCGAGGTACTGGTCCTCCTTCCCAGTTGTATCCCAGACCCAACGTCTCACGCTCAAAAACTACCCTTGCGGCGGTGGAGGTGAGATCCCACGCTGAATCCGAGGGAAAAACAACGCTGGAAGGTTAACGGATTAAGAAAGAAAGACAGAAAGAAAGAAAGAAAGAAAGAAAGAAAGAAAGAAAGAAAGAAAGATAGTAGGAAATGGGAATAAGGGATGAAAAAAGAAAAATTATGTTATGTCGTTCGACGTCGCCCTAACACTATTAGGCTTTTCCTTAGCGTAGCTGGGATAAGAAAAGGACTGAACTGGAAAGGAAGCGAATGCGGGTTTAATTAAAATATTACCCCGAAATTTCCCACGTGTGAAAATTGGAAACCACAGAAAAATATCTATAGGCCAATAGCTCAGAAAGGCAACGGTACATGACAGGCACATGGCCCGTTCCATGCGACATACTCGCACATAAAGAAGAAGAAGAAGAAGAAGAAGAAGAAGAAGGAGAAGAAGAAGCTAATGATTTGTTTCACGTCGGTTCTACGTAACATTTTTAAAAAAATGTCCCATCAGGGGTTCTTTGACATGTTGGAAGCCAATGACAGAGTGTTTGAATTTAAAGACTGTTTAAATCCGCCGGCCTCATGCGGGACTGGACACGTTACCTTGGAAACTGTAGGCTTACCGCTGACTGCTTGATTCGGGTTGGTTTCGTCATAGAAGTGGCCTTAATGTTGAATTAAGATGCGCCTCCCTCTCTCTCTACCTTTCACATACACTCATTTTATAGGCCTACATGTCTCTCACTCGAGAATCGGCGGATGCAGAGTGAGATTGGGCCTACAAGTAGCCACGACTGGTCCGCCGCGGTCCGACAGCTCTGCACTCTGACCGACCAACCGAGCAGAGGAGGGATAGCCGCGGCTCTGCCGTGGCTCTACGCCTCTGCATTCCAGACACGGAGAGGGAATGGACCCCACCGTCAGCTGCCCTGAGAATGAGTTTTCGTGGTTTTCCATTTTCTTGCACTAAGGCGAATATCGAGACAGTTCATAGTATAGGCCACGACCGCCAAACCTCTCACCTTCTCCGCACGTCTCCGTCACCGTAACAAACCTCGCAGCCTGAGAGACGGCGTCACCGTCTAAGAGGCCCGCCTACACCTGCAGGGGAGGAATGAAAATGAAAACATTTTGTTAGTAGTAGTAGTACTAGCGGTCGAGAATTCTACTAGATCGTAAATTTAAAATTTCCATAAATGTAACTACAAATTCACACGCTTTGCACGAGACAGAAGCCACGTAAGTGCTAATCACAGAGATTACGAAAGTGAAGTTTTTTTTTTTGCTAGTTGCTTTACGTCGCACCGACACAGATAGGTCTTATGGCGACGATGGGACAAGAAAGGGCTAGGAGTGGGAAGAAGCGGCCGTGGCCTTAATTAAGGTACAGCCCCAGCATTTGCCTGGTGTGAAAATGGGAAACCACGGAAAACCATTTTCAGGGCTGCCGACAGTGGGATTCGAACCTACTATCTCCCGAATACTGGATACTGGCCGCACTTAAGCGACTGCAGCTATCGAACTCGGTGAAAGTGAAGTTTAAAGTAGGCTTGCATTGAATCCCAACACCATCATTTTGTGCAAGTATATCGTTTGAATGTAGAAGAGTGAACGTACAGTAGCTGATTTGATACAAGCTCTCTGCCTTTCCAAGTACACTCCGTCCCGCTTTGTGTACGAGATGTCTACAGAAGTATTCTTCGTGAAATAACTTAGACTACAGTTGTTACTTCCAGCAACGCCTACATATGTGTAACTGACCCGAGATATCAGAACCAAGAAATCCGACGTACGGAGAGAGGTGTGTTTTTTTGTAGTGGCTTTACGTCGCACCGGCACGGATAGGTCTTATGGTGATGATGGGATAGGAAAGGCGTAGGAGTTGGAATGAAGCGGTCGTAGCCTCAATGATGGTACAGCCCCAGCATTTGCCTGGTGGGAAAATGGGAAACCACGGAAAACCATATTCACGTCTGCCAACAGTGGGATTCGAACCCACTATCTCCCGGATGCAAGCTCTCAGCCGCGCGCCTCTAACCGCATGGCAAACTCGCCCAGTTGAGATAGTTTTATTCAACTGAAACCATGATGAATTTACACAAGGTGGATAAAAGCTACTTCACTTGATTGTAAGGCTCACCATCCATGGGTTCTACCACAAGATGTATAGCATAAAGACCTACCATCAACCAGATCTGACGTGCATCTGTTTGAGGTGTTGCAACTAATGCGATAGGTACCATATGTTAAACTGTAGCCAGCGCCTGGAAGTGCTTCTAAAATTTTGTACTGGTGATTTTTGTAAGGTTTTACTATGTGCACATTGTGCGCAATAAAATTATTATTATTATTATTATTATTATTATTATTATTATTATTATTATTATTATTCTGCTAGGTGCTTTACGTCGCACCGACACAGATAGGTCTTATGGTGACGATGGGATAGGAAAGGCCTAGGAGTTCGAAGGAAGTGGCCGTGGCCTTCATTAAGGTACAGCCCCAGCATTTGCCTGGTGTGAAAATGGGAAACAACGGAAAACCATCTTCAGGGCTGCCGACAGTGGGATTCGAACCCACTATCTCCCGGATGCAAGCTCACAACCGCGTGACCCTGACCGCATGGCCAACTCGCCCGGTATTATTATTATTATTATTATTATTATTATTATTATTATTATTATTATTATTCAATAGGCTGCATTTAGCAAAATTCAAAATATCGTGCACCATGTATCATCTACCCTAATAATTGTCCTACTAAGTCAACTCCAATGGTACC
The DNA here is from genome assembly GCF_040414725.1 of Anabrus simplex. Classification (NCBI taxonomy): domain Eukaryota; kingdom Metazoa; phylum Arthropoda; class Insecta; order Orthoptera; family Tettigoniidae; genus Anabrus; species Anabrus simplex. The sequence goes on along the minus strand of NC_090265.1, from coordinate 636,186,953 downwards.
GTTGTGATATATCAAATTATCAAATATCGGAATTCTACTCAAACTGAAGCAAATTAGGAAATGCTCACAAACGTATTCGATCCCGTATAACTTTGTCCCTAAGATCGTAGTGCCACCATTGTGATACCATTATCTAGAGCACAGATATTCCATATGGCACCCCATATAACGTGTTGGAAACGATATTTAGACTGTCAACTCGGACGTTCCTCGAATAATAATTAATGTTATTTGTTTTACGTCCCACTAACTACTCTTTTACGGTTTTCGGAGACGCCGAGGTGCCGGAATTTAGTCCCGCAGTTCTTTTACGTGCCAAGAAATCTACCGACACGAGGCTGACGTATTTGAGCACATTCAAATACCAACGGACTGAGCCAGGATCGAACCTGCCAAGTTGGGGTCAGAAGGCCAGCACCTTAACCGTCTGAGCCACTCAGCCCGGCGGGACGTTCCTCGAAAACGTTGTTGCAGATTTTCAACGTTCACTGTCACTTACCAACAAACTGTATTTGTGTACGTTATATAGTCACTTACGTTGGTTATCTTGTCTATTTGTGAACATTAAGTGATCTGAACCTTTTAAATCGGGCAACACGTTCACTCGCTACGACGTTCCGAAGTACGCGTAATCGAGCACTGACGTCATGAGGTCCCCTTGGAGAGATGTTGCGTCATCGCGCTAAATGTATCACTGTTGCATTTTGTGCAGGCCCTGAAATACCTAGCGATATCGCAAAATCGATTATATCACTTATAGTTTGCCAGGTTTTCTTAACACTATCTTTCCGTGCAAAAGGTCCGCGGAGTGTAGTGTAGTTAAATCAGGGCGAACTTTAATGCCGGTAAGATTACATTTTGGCGCTGTTGCATGCGCTAATAGGCCCTATTTGCTGCTCGGACTAGCTAATTTAACATTGCCATTAAGTAATACGAACGACCATCTTAATGTTCGTTTTCGGTGTTTTCTCATTGCTACAAATGGATTTTTCTTGTTGCAGGTGCTGACGGCACTCTCAGCAGTAGCGGTGAAGGCTGAACCCAAGACTGTGGATGGCAGCAGCTCTAGCACTCCCAACCACCACAAGGAGGTGAGTCATCTAGCAGCCCAACGTTTTAAGTTCTACATTTAGAAGTGTTACAATACTTTAAAAAAATGTTAAAGTTCGGTTTTGCAATTACCTACGCGTACTAAAGGAGCAACATATTACTGTATATGTTCGATCTGCCGTGGCCAACTCTTTCGCCTTTCGTGAACCCAGGCATGCATTTGCTGTGAGAGGCTCATTAGCATTCAAAATACAGCTCGCAGAGGGATGTTGTCAACTATTCTATTCTATGCCAGACATGTTACATTTTACGGATGGATTTGCTTCTACGTTGTTTCCCGACTTTACACTACTGAAGTCCGCGTCTGTAGTGTAGTGGTTAGTGTGATTACCTGCCACCCCTGGAGGCTCCAGTTCGATTCCCGGCTCTACCAGGAAATTTGAAAAATTGTACGATGGCTGAAATGGGGTCCAGTCAGCCTTGGGGGGTCAACTGAGTAGAGGGGAGTTCGATTCCCATCTCAGTCATCCTCGAAGTGGTTTCCTGTGGTTTCCTCCAGGCAAATGCCGGGATGGTAGCTAATTTAAGGCCACGGCTGCTTCCTTTCCTCTTCCTTGTCTATCTCTTCCAATCTCCCCATCCTCAGCATAGCATGTGAGGCCCCCTAGGTGAGGTACTGGTTTCCATCTCCAGTTGTATCCCCGACCAAACGTTACAAACTCCAGGACATCGCCCTTGAGTCGGTAGAGGTAGGATCCTTCGTTGAGTCCTGGGAAAAACCAACCCTTGAGGATAAACGTATTACATAAAATTGAAACAATATATACTACTGAATGTAATATATTATGGTAATGAATACATTTTATGGGGAATAATTCATTTGATACATTATTATCCTAACAAAACTCGTAAATTTACTCATAAATTTTTTTTTTGTTGATAACAAGGAGCCTGTCTGATTAGAGCAATAAATGCCTACGGAAGCTTCATTTAAATCGTAACGGAAGTCATTACAGCGCCAGGAATAGATTCTGGACTGTGGAATCGTGAGATCTGGACAAAAATGGTGTAAACCTTCCTCAGAAAAGGAAATGTCTACTTCCAGAGAACTATTTTATAGTACACCAGAGGGGACTATTACGTAGTAAATGGGGCGGTGCTCTGAAAATGGCAGATAATGTGGTGGCTGTTTGCGCGATTCCCAGCTAGATCCCAAACAATAACCGTTGTCGACGCTGTTGTAACGAGACAGAAACTCTTGCTCATAGTTTGGGAAAATGCACTCACGAGGAACTTCTGCACAATATCAGGCACAGGGCCATTGCTCAGGTCCAGAAAGATTCTGGGTACAGTGTTCTTGAGGAAGTCCATGGTCTGGCGAGTAAGAACCAAGAGGATTGATATAATAGCCTTCAATGATACTATTACATCATACATTACCTATCCTACCGTCAGATTTGAATCCAGCCCCAATTATATGAATGAAGATAATGAAGAAATGCAGAATATCTACTCAACCATCTCCTACCTTCAGAAGTATGGATTGACGAATAATGAAAAAGATCTAGTAGAATTAAACATTACCGAGCTCGATAGCTGCAGTCGCTTAAGTGCGGCCAGTATCCAGTATTCGGGATATAGTAGGTTCGAACCCCACTGCCGGCAGCCCTGAAAATGGTTTTCCGTAGTTTCCCATTTTCACACCAGGCAAATGTTGGGGCTGTACCTTAATTAAGGCCACGGCCGCTTCCTTCCCACTCCTAGCCCTTCCTTCTCACATCGTGGCCATAAGACCTCTCTGTGTCGGTGCGACGTAAAGCAACTAGTAGAATTAAACATTACAGAAAATTCACTATTTAATCGAACAGCTAAAGTAATAACTAAAGACGAAAATATAAGGTTCCAAGACAAATCTACATTAAAAGCCAAACCTGTTATCTCGGAAGAAGAGAGTAAACGAAGATCATAAAGAATTAAGAAGTACTGGGCAGCAAGAAGAGAACAACACACAGAGAATGAAAGAAGAAGAAATGATTGAGCTGATGATTGGAGCTAGCTGATATATACAGTATATAATATTCACGTCTACTGTATGTAATGAAGTTAAGATTCAATATCCTACACCTAACCACTTGAAAATAGAAATCGATACAGAATACAAAAACAATGCAAAATAATAATAACAACAACAACAACAGTAGTAGTATTTTTAATTTAATGTAGAAACTAATGAAAGTAATGTTCATGATAACATAGAGATAAGGAAAAGGCGAAGGGTGATAGTTCCGAATGTTTCTAGAAATTATTTTGGTGTAGAAATGAAAATGCATGAAATTATGGAGCTAGGGAAACAGTAACAATAGTCTTCGTCATTTTCAGACAACGGTTCGAGCCACAGTCGTCCTTAAGGCAGGCTGTTGTTATGTCTGCTTTGAATGGATCTGCGTCCATCATAAGACACCACCTGTTTATATAGTCAACGCAGTGCATAATGTATCGCTTTCAATTTCTTGGCACCGGGGGTGTTGGCTGCGTGGTTAGGGACGCGCAGCTGTGAACTTGCATCCGGGAGATAGTAGGTTCGAACCCCACGGTCGGCAGCCCTGAAGACAGATCTCCGTGGTTTCCCTTTTTCACACCAGGGAAATGCTAGGGCTGTAACTTAAATAAAGCCACGGCCGCTTCCTTCCCACTCCTAGCCCTTTCCTATCCCATGGTCGCCATAAAACCTATCTCTGTCGGTGCGGCGTAAAGCAACCAGCAAAAAAAGAAGCAAATAACAATTTCTTGGAATTTCCAAACAACTTATTTTACAAACTTTGTCATCTCTGAAAATGTTTCTTCATTTCACTGGCCGGGCTGAGTGGCTCAGACGGTTAAGGCGCTGGCCTTCTGACCCCAACTTGGCAGGTTCGATCCTGGCTCAGTCCGGTGGTATTTGAAGGTGCTCAAATACGTCAGCCTCGTGTCGGTAGATTTACTAGCACGCAAAACAACTTCTGTGGGACTACATTCCGGCACCTCGGCGTCTCCGAAAACCGTAAAAGAGTAGTTAGTGGGACGTAAAACAAATAACATTATTATTATTATTATTATTATTGTTATTCATTTCACTGAATGAAATATAAAATAAGAATGTTTGTTTGTTTGTTTGTTTGTTTGTTTGTTTGTTTGTTTGTTTGTTTGTTTGTTTGTTTGTTTGTTTGTTTAAAGGAGCCTAACAGCTAGGTCATCGACTCAATAAGAATTGCTTTAAGAACAATTTTAAATGAAAATCTCCATTACTCTGTGATTATATTTAGGTACCGTAAATACTTTAGTCCAGTCTACATGTTTAACGACAAATTTCCTTTCAAAATACAGCGTATTGTTAAGACTCCCCTTCTGTGAGCAGTATACTTGAGGACCTTGTCTTGTGTATTAACTTATCATTTTCTCACAGGTACGGTACGAGTATAGGTATGCAATAGACGACCCCCAGTCGGGTGTTGTGAGTACGCAGTGGGAACATCGCTTGGGAGAGTACGTGAAGGGAGCTTACAGTCTCGTGGAGCCGGACGGGAAGGTGCGGCACGTCGACTACGAGGTGGATGGCCCACGAGGTTTCCACGCTGTAATCCGCACAACTCCACCAGGTAAATATCAATGTACAATTACAAAAATGTATTCTTACGTGATATCATTTTTAGTAACCACGATCAAACACGAAAAACTAAGCAATATCCATTGTGAATTAGCAGAGGCTCTAAAATTATCTGATATGATGACTTGGCTAGGAATCAGTGTGATATACGGAGTAAAGCTGCCTCTAAATCTGATGAGACTGAACAAGTGTCCTTGTCCTGGCAAGTTTGAGTGAACTCTTTTCTAACACTTATTATTTAGTTTTTAAAAATTTTATACAGCCTAGCAGAGACATACCAAGTTGGATATACAACACCCAAGAACTCAAATTATTATTATAACTGTCTGGTAGTGATAGTGGTGATTATTGTTTTAAGAGGAAGTAAAACTAGGCAACCATCCTCTATATAACGCTAATCAGAGAGAAAAATTGAAGGCGTCGGTAAAATGCTCTTCGGCGTTGGAAAAGAACAAGAGTTGACCAAGGGAGGTCGGACAGGATAGATGTAAGTGAGAAGCCTGGCACAAGTAAGTGGAAGCAATGCCATGACTCAGCTAAGGACCCCCTGGTCGCTAACTCACGCTCCCAAGTTGAGAGCCCCGGGGGGCCCCTTTTAATCGCCTCTTACGACAAGGCAGAGGATACCGCCCCCACCTACAGGGGAATTATTACTATGTGTTCTACGAGCATACAATAAAGTGTCATTGAAATTCTAATCTCACCGACTTTAATTTTCTTAATGCCAATAGGCATTGTTTCATTTCAAAACATAAACGTCGCGCTAGAGAACCACTCTCCGTTGATTTTTGGAAGATCTGTATGTACTATTTATGAGCCAGTGTCTGTGAAAACAGCAATCAGTTTCACACCTTATTTACGAACTACTCGTAAATGATTCACCAGGTCTGACACCAAGTTCTAAAGACCCACATGCTTCCCACGACAAATTCAAGCCAAGGTATTGTCAGAAGATTGCTGGATCAATTCGAGAATACTCTCAGTCCTCAACCTTGGACGCTACATCTCACATAATGCAGCTTTTCATTTATCCTCACAAAACTCGGTTAAACCCAGTTTCAGTCCATCTGCCACTCCCTCACTCTACAACGTTTGTAGACTGTAATCTTGAAGCCCGAATAGCATAACTCTCTGTTATAAGCTCTGCGAGTCACCGTCTTTACTTCCATTCTCTGAAAACAGCACTTTAGTTCCGCAATTTGTTGACAAAATTTTCCCGTTTTGAACGAATAATGCCAATGAAATGGGCCGTGTTACGTAATATTTTAAATGAGTAAACCAAATCCATCTAGTCCTTCAAATTAAATGGCCAAAATGTTTTCAGAACGTGCCAAAAACACGTGCTTTGATTCTAGGTACAGTATCTGACGAGAGCTAAGTTTTTCATAGCCATGTATTAGTGGTACTGAAGTATAATATATCGTCCCTGCTGTTCCAAAACTGCGAATGTGACAATGCTCTTCCTATCCATAAATGAAATGGCGTATGGCTTTTAGTGCCCAGGACGGGTTGGACTCGCCAGGTGCTATCCTTTAAGACTGGTCATGCCTCCCAGCCACATATTGATATGCAGTCCATCAGAACCATTTTCGATGAGTTCATTTTCCTACGCGCGTGTGTAAAGTAAAATGAACCTTAACAGTACCGTACTATAGGAATGTATGTTTCCATGTCATATTTACCCACTCCTAGAATAGGCCTATGCATTGGCTGCATACCAATTCCAGTACCAGTAAGCTTGCGTTCAGGAGCTTATGGGTTTGAAGATCTCCGTTGGCAATCCTGATTTTGGTTTTCCATACAAATGTACCTCAAGAGTACCTCAATTAAGGTTACGAACTTTTCTTTCCCCGTCTAGCATTCGCTATGAGAGCATCAGCGAAAACCTAGCTGTTTGGGTGCGATACTAAACAGCCAGTAGAAGAAGAAAATAATTTAGAAGCTTCTTCATATAGTATGCGGTGCAGATTGTCATTTATTCTCACAAGTTTTGCAATAACCCAATCCAACTGTCTGCTACATATTTTTGTACCAAACAAGTGGCGTTGCGGTTTGGGTCACGTAGCTATCGCCTTCCATTCGGGTGATAGTAGGTTCGAACTCCACTGTCGGCAGCCCTGAAGATGGGTTTGCGTGGTTTCCCATGTTCATACCGGAGAAATACTGGGGTTGTACCTTAATTAAGCCCACGGTGGTTTTCTTCTCACTCGTAGCCATTCCAACGTCGCCAAAAGACCTATCTACCGAGCTCGATAGCTGCACTCGCTTAAGTGAGGCCAGTATCCAGTATTCGGGAGACCGTAGGTTCGAACCCCACTGTCGGCATCCCTGAAGATGGTTTCGCGTGGTTTCCCATTTTCAGGCAAATGCTGGGGCTGTACCTTAATTAAGGCCACGGACGCTTCCTTCCCACTCCTAGCCTCGTCCTGTCCCATTGTCGCCACAAGACCTATCTGTGTCGGTGCGACATAAAGCAAGTAGCCAAAAAAAAAAAAAAAAAAGAGTCCTATCTGTGTTGGTGCAACGTAAAGCAGATTAATGTTACATATTTTTAACAGGGTCGGAGAATGGAGTTGTTGTGAGGAGGTGGAAATACGATCCAATAGGCCACGATGGCCAACCACATTCCTACATTTTAAATATACTATATCAATCAATATGTTTTATTACGAAAGGGTATGTTTGGCTTTAACTACATGTATTCGCTGACTCACCCATAATTTACTTCGAGAACAAGACGTGCTATTTTTTTCTTTTTTTACAGCTAATTAGGAATCATTGCACAGCGCTGTTGATCAAATACTGTAATGGAGAAGAGGCTATGTGCCGGAGAGTGATGTCAGGAATATGATCATTAGAATTTAACTCACGTAACAGCTAATCAATAAGGTAAGCTGCGGTGACGTACCCGGTGTTTGATAAGTTAGCTCACTCCGACACCCACAGAGATACATGATAACCAAGACGGCTTCCGGCTACACGCACTAGGAGTCCTGTGTTTCTTCTCTGCGTTCATTAATCTGGTGAGCTCGCCGGTGAAGGTTTCCTAGTGACTGTTAGGGACGCAGTTCTGGATGGGAGAAGGACGTCTACCTGGACGGATGACGTTCTAAATTAATTATTGCAACTCACCAGTTCTCGGCACTTCATTAACATGCTTGGGATGCAGGTACGCAAATACATTTATAAATAGTGAGTCATAAATTGTGTTACACAACTTGTAATATTCTTCTGTCGTACTGAATGGCTCAGACAGCTGAGTGCTGGCCTCCTCAGGCTAGTTGGCGAGTTCGATCTCGCCTCATTCCGGTGGTATTTGAAGGTATTCAAATACGCTATCCTCGTGTAACTTTATTAAATAGCACGTAAAAAACGCCTGCAGGAACCATTTTGGTAACTCAGCTTCTTCAAAACCCGTAAAAGTAGTTAGTAGGATGCAAGACCAATGGCATCAACATCTAAGAGTCCGGCTCCATGGCTAAATGGTTAGCGTGCTGGCCTTTGATCACTGGGGTCCCGGGTTCGATTTCCGGCAGGGTCGGGAATTTTAACCATAGATGGTGAATTTCGCTGGCTCGGGGGCTTGGGTGTATGTGTCGTTTTCATCATCACCTACGGAAGTCAAATTGAAAGACCTGCATAGGGCTAGGCGAACTTATCCTCGGATACTCCCAGCACTAAAAGCCATACGCCATTTCAACATCTAAGACAGCTGACGAGATTTACGAGAAGAAAGTGCGAAGTCTTTTGTATGCTAGTAAACAGAATCCTTCTCCTAAAGAAAGAAACTTTATGTGAGATTTGATCTGGTTCTCTTATACTTACGGACAAGTGAGTTGTTGTTGTTCTTAATATGTTGAATACATCTAATATTTTGGTTCCATCATGATGACAGAATATTTCAGAAGTCGCGTTATACCCTCTGAATTTCTTAAGTTAAACAGGTAGCATTTGCTTTACGCCATAACATGTTATTGAACATTGCACGTCAAGAATATTAGTTTGAACACCACTGTTACCGTAAAATAGTTGGAAACAACCCACCTGCTAGTCATGATCGTTAACGGTGTAGTCTGACACCGTAATCAACTGGTTCGAGCCCCGTTGGTGACAAACAATTTAACCACCTTAATATTGACTGGAAGGGCGTATGGAATTTCTAACCACTAGATTGCATGCCAAAAGCCTCGGTTAAATTCCAAACCTCTCCGCAGTGTCTATATGGAGTGAAGACATATGACATTATTGATGGAGATTCATCCATCGGATGGGGACGTTATATCTTGACATCGGTTTTACCCTGTTACTGTACCACTGTCATCATATACATGACGCGCAGCTCGTCTATGGGAGTCAACTAGAAAGACCTGCATAAGGCCTCTCCGGAAGACGACATCATCACCGAATACGACGCCAGTTTTTCGGCAAGACGTTTTACGAAGGTCGATACTCCTGAATACTTCTGCCAGCAGTTCGTCCCTTGCTCGTTAGTGATACTATTCTCCAAAAATTCGCTATGAAGCGAGGTCTGAGGTGGACACGTCAGGGCTCATTGGTGACCAGATCAGGAGGAAGGGGATGGGCCTCTCTGGTTCCAGTCCGCGCCCAATCCGCCGGTTTGGAACCATTCCATGTAGTCATTCGCAAATAATGATAGCTAAATGCACTGTTTCGCTTTTAAGGTATCTCCTATTCCGTGAGCTGCTAATGGAGACCTATTCGAAACCTGTCTTCGTATGACCGTCATTAGAATCATTCAACAATTCAGACTCAAAATGTGGTTAACAGTTATGCCGTTCAGGATTATAATCCGTGGATTTTTACTTCAATTCGAATTAACACCATTTTAACATGGTATTTTATATGAATGTAAAGGAACCGCGAGAAAAGTTCGAATTATTCACACATCCCAATTAAACAAGTTATACTGTGTGCAAAAATTATTACCTTAGGTGGTGTCGTACTCAGTTTCGTTGGGATTATGTACAGTGGATTTTCACATTTACGGCATATTTTATACCATTTAGACCTATGCGAGCAGTTGAAGAGGGGACCCTTCTAAACGACTTCTAGGATGGCTGATAGCGAGATTTTAACCAGTTACGCATTCAATCGCACCTCAAACCTATCTTAAGTGAATGACGTAAGAAATCGAACTTGGAGAAGTAGAGTCGGAATCTGAAGCAATACAGCGTGTAGCAGTAGGGTACGGCCAAAATTGCACGACACGTTCCTCATACGTAGAGAAGAAAATATTTTATGTGGGTCCGGAAACGCTTTATTTTCATGTTAGAACTCTACATAGCACATTAATCATGGGAAACAGAGGGGAGCAGAACATACCAGAATGCAATGTTCAAAATGTCCTCCGATAGCAATGATACTTGCAACAAACCAGCGCATCCAGCATTCAATGTGCTGATTAATGATTGAGTCAGCCACTTAATTCAAGATCACGGGTTCAAAATCCGTCGGAGGTAGTCGGAATTTGAAGGTGGGTAGAAGTCTATTCAGCACACAATATCGTAAGGTATCTCGATTTAAACGATCTCTGGTGACGCATCTTTTGTTTACTCGACAAAATGAATTGCAATTACAGCAAAAGTTCTAGTTTCTCTAAGGAATGAAATTAAAAATCAATGTTGATGTGCAGACAGTCTAAAGACGCCAAATCAAAATGTCATTGCAATAATGCTTACAACTTGAGGTGCAAGGCCACCTAGAAGTTTCAATAGAGAGTTCGATCCCGTACCCAAGCGCCATGGACAGAAGGAAGGAGATTGCAGAGTCAGAGGATGAATGAGTACTGGACGAGGATTAAATTCCAGATACAGATGAAACTGAATTAGAATTACCGTAGTCCATAGTCGTCCAAAATAAAATAATAATAATAATAATAATAATAATAATAATAATAATAATAATAATAATAATAGAAGGCAGATTCAGATGTGCCGATCGTGTACGGAGCAAATCTTGAACCTAATCCTAAGACATCAGCGAATTTGAGGCAAAAATTTAGTCTGCACATTTGTTCATTTAAAAAACGACTACGATTTAGCTAATCGGAAATCACTCTTCCAAATAATGAAAGAACAAGGTTTAGACATGAAAACATCTGCACTCATAAAACAGACACTGACAGACACGAAGTCCAAGGTTAAAGTCATGGGGAAAACCTCAGATGCATTTGAAATCAAAACAGGAATAAGATTACGAGATGGACTCTCATCTTTACTATTCAAATGCGTCCTTGAAAACAAACTGATACGAGAATGGTCCTCAAAATTCACCAATCGATCACCTTAGGCAGAGGTCAAACCAGCGATTGAGTGCCTAGCATTTGCGGACGACCTAGCAATATTAACCTGAGATATTTCAACAGACCAAAATCAGATTGAATTCCTGAAATAAATTGCGGAAAAAAGTACGTCTTCAGATACCTTTTCAAAATGACAGAATACATGACCTTCCAAAAAAGCACCAAAATTCATGGAGACAAAATATGACAAAATTAAACGAGTATCTCAATTTAAGTATCTTGGTTGGACAATTCGGGAAAACAGACTCGAAACAAAAACCAACGAAATTAGATGTCAAGAGATGGAAACTACATATCGACTAACCCAAACTATATATAACAAAGAATGTATCTCAAAGCACAAAAAACTAACACATTACAATGCAATCATTAAACCAGAATGTCCTTATGGATCACGGACGCTAATTGTGGACAAGAAAGCAGACATCGAAAACATTGAGAAAAAGGAACTCAACATCATAAGAAAAGTTCTAGGCCCAAAACTCATCGACGGGCAATACCAAATTAGAGGCAGATAGGAAATAAAATAATACACAAATATTCACAGTGGCATTAGAAATCGCAGTCTAAAATTCTGTGGACATATTAAAAGAATGCATCCAGACAGACTTACCAAACAAATAGTGGAGTTCTATAAAAGCAGGAGTAAAGCTAAAACAGACACAATGAAATGGATTGGCAAAATCAAAACCGATTTTGAACAGGCAGGAATTACGCCAACAGATGTCCAAAACAGGGTAATATCCAGATCCGAATTTCACAAATGGCAAGTTGACCAAGAGGAAAGACCAAAGAAGAAGACTGAAACAACCTGGTGTGAAGATGGAAAGGAAACCCGCAGTAAAAGAATGAAAGAAATATTGGCACAAAGGAAAGAAAATCCACGCCTCTGAGTACTTTGCGTAGTTTAAGGGGCTTATTCGCATATATATAAAATGCACACGAGCTAGCTTAATATTTCAGGTACCGGGCGAGTTGGCCGTGCGCGTAGAGGCGCGCGACTGTGAGCTTGCATCCGGGAGATAGTAGGTTCGAGTCCCACTATCAGCAGCCCTGAAGATGGTTTTCCGTGGTTTCCCATTTTCACACCAGGCAAATGCTGGGGCTGTACCTTAATTAAGGCCACGGCTGCTTCCTTCCAACTCCCAGCCCTTCCCTGTCCCATCGTCACCATAAGACCTATCTGTGTCGGTGCGACGTAAAGCAACTAGCAAAAAAAAAAAAAATAAATAAATAAATAAAATAAAATTCAGGTTAAGGTATATTCCATTGCAGGCTAAATCATATCTTGAAAACAAGTTAACGTGAGGTGGTTTTCACCGTCTTGACCTTTGACAACTTAAATATGAACATAGATAGTCTCGCAGTTTGTAATTTGGACAGTTCTACCTGTTATGATAGTTCGGTTCGTTGGCTTCGGTTCAGAGAGTCCTCCGTTCGATCGAGATGCTTATTTGTCTTATCTTTTACCTATTACGCAATGAAGAATCTTCCAAAGCTACAGATAAAGCATTATGAAACAAGGCTTCATTGAAGTTGAGAGACTTCTTAATTAAGTAGATACATTGATTGTTGTGTGAAAGTTGTCCTTTCTCAGAGGACAGCACTTTGTCTTCCTTTTTTCTTAATCGTGCGTGCATAGCTCAGTCGACAAATTCGTGTCTGAAACTCCATAAAGAAAGTAATGTCATAATAACCCATTGTCCTCGCTAATTACCACTGATACATGTGTTATAAACAAGTTTCTATTTCAAAGAATTTAAAAGTCATTCCTGAGGTGAAGGGTGGACTTCTTCGAGAAGGTCATGAACCTCACACCTTCTCACTGGGACACCTATATCTCAGGGACTACAGGTATTTTTTTTTTTTTGCTAGGGGCTTTACGTCGCACCGACACAGATAGGTCTTATGGCGACGATGGGATAGGAAAGGCCTAGGAGTTGGAAGGAAGCGGCCGTGGCCTTAATTAAGGTACAGCCCCAGCATTTGCCTGGTGTGAAAATGGGAAACCACGGAAAACCATTTTCAGGGTTGCCGATAGTGGGATTCGAACCTACTATCTCCCGGATGCAAGCTCACAGCCGCGCGCCTCTACGCGCACGGCCAACTCGCCCGGTAACTACAGGTATATATAGAAGTCAGTGTTTATATACATCTAACATAAGGAAGACATATTACCTTGATTTTTGTTGGAGCAGCCAGGAGGGAAGGACGTGTATGTCTAAACTTTTTCTTTAACCAAGAACATAGATTAAGAGGTGTGAGTCTGTGCATAGAATACATGCATAAGAAGTAGGGTTTTATGAGCATATGCTCTGTATATGATTTGCCAAGAAGACTCGGCTCTCTCCTGGAATGTAAAATGTTTAACAATACTCCTTGAAATAATTATAACAATAATAGTCTAGAAAACCTTGTGTAACGCAAGAAAGTTTCCTAAATACTCATGAAATTGAAGGAATGTTGCTAAGAATCATTAAAATATATTTCCTAGTTCTTTTTTTCCATTTTTTATCGGTTGCTTTACGCCGCAACAACACAGATAGGTCTTATGGAGACGATGGGATCTAAAACGGGTAGGAGTGGAATGGAAGCGACCGTGACAATGGGAATCTGCGGAAAACCATCTTCAGGGCTGCCGACTATCTCCCGAATGCAAGTTGTTAGGTACGTGACCCAAAACGCGCGGCCACTTGCTCGGTTTCTATAGGTTTGACGTCGCATGACTGAGATAGCTTTACGATGATGATGCTATAGGAAAGGGCTAGGACTGAGAAGGAAGTGTTCGTGGTCTCATTTAAGGTACTTCCTACAATTGACCTAGTATGAATATAGGAAACCACGGAAAACCATCTTCTGGTGTGCCGATGGTGAGTTTCGAACCCATCATCTCCAGAAAGTTTACATAAGTATTCAAACATTGCAGAAAATCCTGTGCATCATCTTGCAGTAGTAACAAATTTTGCATAGAACTGCGTGTTTCATGCATAAAATGCAACCCATTTTTCATAGAATTCCACGTTTATTCCTTAAAATATTTCTATAATCTTGTGCCCCTGCCTGATATTAAACAAGTTTGATGCAGACTCCTCAAGTGTAACAAATTCTGCTGGATTTCTTGTGTTTCCTCATGAAATTGTAACACATTTTATTTAGAATCTCGTACTACTAACTGAAATTTTGATCAATTTTGCCAGTAATCAGGTGTTACTTTCTCAAATGCAAGGAATTTACTTCCACATTTCTTCTTAAAATATAACACATTACGCAAGAAATCCTGTGTTTCATGTCGTAATTGTAAAATATTTTGCTTTGTCTCCTGTATTTCTTCTTAAAGGTATCAAACTGTACAGGGAATTCTGTGTTTCTTCGTTACATTGTAAGAATTATTGGCTAGACTCCCATATTTTTCTCAACATTGTATCACATTTAGCTTACGGCGTGTTTCTTCCCGAAATGTAGCAAATTTTACCTAGAATCACGTGCTTTTCCTGAAAATGTACACATTTTGCCTTGATTGTCGTGTTTCATTTTGAGATGTGGCTATTTGTGCCTAGAATCACAAGTTTATTTCAGAAGCCTGAACTCAAGTATTTCTCCTTAATATAAAACAAGTTAGGACATCAAAACTTTCTTCTTTCCTTTTGGAAATGGAACACACACCCGTTAAGGGAATATGCACTATATGTGTATATATCCATAGTCCTAAATGTAGGCTCCTGTTTTCGGGGTATAATCAAGGGGTGAGATGACTGAGTGATATCATCACAGCCTTCTGAAGTGGCCTCACTTCAAATCCCCATCAATGTATATGGGATTTTGAAAGTCAAATTGTTATGCCCTAGTGCTGTGCCTCAACCACCGACGCTACGCATCCGGTCGTGATGAAAGAACGTAATGGTCTGGAAGAAAATAAGTCACGACGACGTAAAGGTCACTACATTCAGACTCAATTCGCCCTTAACCCAAGTCAAGGTGATGAGGCGTTTCTCAGTTCAAAAGAACTGGAAATGATTTTTAATGACTTCCTCATTTCTGTCTCTCAGTACAAGTACTTCTACAGTGCAATACTTTGTCCAAGTGTTCTCTTCCCTGGAACTGTGAAAAATCAGTGATGATGTTATTCTTATTCGTCGCGAATGGGTCACTTAGGACCACGCTGGATCAACATTTGTTGGATTCTTTTCTTTCAGCCCAGAATTCCTTCACACATAATGAATGGGTGTGTTTTCGTTGCAGGAACCATACATGTCGGTTAGTCTTTCTCTCTTCATCCTGAAAGCCCCGTGCGAGTATGATTTTTCTGATTTCATCTCTGTCCAGCATATTTGGTGATCCTGATTCATCCAGGTTTTTCTTTCTCTGTTTGTACCAATTTGATCTAGTGGTTTTATTCTGTAAGAATGTGCACATTCTGTTACTCATTCTGTTTGAGTCCATTGTTTCTAAGTGCCCCATGAATTGTATTCTTTGCATGCGCATTGTGCCTCGGATTTTGGAGATTCTTTTACATATTTCCACATTTGGTTTTGTAAAATATACTCCATCATTGATTCTCGGTCCTAGGATTTATCGCATTATTTTACGTTCTTTCTCTTCTAATATTGTCTTTTAGTGTTTTGTGTTGGAGTGAGAGTTTCTCATGCGTAGAGAGTTTCGGCTTTAATTACTGTAGTATAATGTCGGATTTTGCAGTTCCAGAAGAGATCTTTTTGTTTTATATTTTGTATGTATGTATGTATGTATGTATGTATGTATGTATGTATGTATGTATGTATTATTATTATTATTATTATTATTATTATTATTATTATTATTATTATTATTATTATTATTATTATTATTATTATTATTCGTCGCTGGAAGAGTGTACTGATGTATCGTCAAGTGGATTAACAATAATTTAGTACATATCTGTGAGGATGGATCTAATGGTGAATGCTATTCGCTTGTGTTGGTTGTCGTAACGGATTCGGTTACCTCTCTAAGGATGGGGGTGGTAGAATACATCCACAGCATTCCCTGCCATACGCAAGAAACATTAGAAGGAAGTAAGCCACTGGGATTCTCAACTTGTGAGCGTGGGTAGGCGACCACGCAGTCCCTAGTTAAGTCTGACTTTACTTCCCCTATGTTCTGAGACCCTAGCTTTTGTATTTTCCCTCTGGCATCCCTCGATCAACACTTGTTCTTTTACGACCTCGTTGATATAGACTTTTACATCCAAGGAGTTTTTCTATTTTTAACTCCTTCGCAGACCCTCCCTATCGTTTGCCAATACACTTATTCGTTGAAGGGACGAGTATTTTCCTTTTCCTGTTCTGATTAGTGTTAAGGGGGATGGTAGTCGGCTTGTACTTTCCCTTAAAACAATATTTCAAGATCTCTGAGTACTTTTTTATTTATTTAAATCTAACCCAGGATATTCTGTTAACCCAAGAATTAGCGGAAGTAACTGAGCCAAATAACTTCAGACCTCTTCGTTTCAGTGTACATACGCACCAATATTAAATTCGCGTTTTCTGAGTATGTCTCGCAATATTCTAACAGATGCTGTTGGTGTATCTGCATTTAGTTGAAGTTCAGACAGGCAGCGAGTTTTTATTGCTGCAGAATTACGAACAGCGTTTACGTGCGAGTCATTCACAGCTTCTAGCTTAAGGTTGATGTTTAGATGTTGCAGGTACGCTTCAAGTAGCGCGCATTAATGATAACTCTTAATATCTGTGGCTCTAACAAATCATACTTGTCGGTGTGTCACTCGGAAATTGTAGAATTTCTTTAAGTGCGCTTCTGATCCTGTTATCAGCTTGATTTGATTTGATTTGGTAATTTTCTCAACCGAAACAGTCCCGAAGTGGTATATCAATGAATTACACTGATTTAATACAGTCAGTTTTTGATGTTGTTGGAGTGAGTCAAGGTAATCTGATCTAAATTTACTTTGATTTTTTGATTGAAGACTAAAGTCTGGCTGAAAGTTGCTCCTAAATATTTTGTTTCTTCATTATCATTTATAGCCTACTTGAAACTTTTCCAGAGACTGTTACAGTATAATCAGAATGAAGTTTACCACCATTGTTTTTCATAAAGGCATTTGATTTGTCTGCATGTATATGTAAACGTATTTCTTGAAGCAGATGGATGACAGAAGTGACTAGGATTGAAGCTGCTGCTTCGTCTTTAGCTATGATCACCAGATCGATGGCAAAGCGTAGGCATGTTAAAGGTGAATATATTTATGTACTGAATAAAGACACGCGTTGACATTGCAATGGTTCTTCGAGGACCTCAGGCACCAGAAGTTCGGTCACAGGTAATTTTTAATAGCCATTATACATCATCAGTCTACATGTCTATGTCAATTTGGATTTCACTTTAGAGGGGAACGCACTCAGGATAAGGCGTGAAGGTGGTGACAACTATCTCCTACTTTTCCCGGTACCCGTGACGGGATCGACTCCCGGTACTGCCAGAAATTTATGAATGGTAGGAGGGCTGGTAAGAGGTTGAAATTATACATGCAGCTCCCCTCCATTGGGGATGTACCTAAAAAAAGCTGCACCACCTCGAGAAGAGGACATGAGTTTACCTTATAATTGCTATACCACATTTGGCGTTCGAACTTCGCCACCCCCCCCCCCCCCGTCCCCCACTTGTACTAAGGCGACTAGACTTACCCAATTCACTACTTAGACATTAGGACAGAAATGAGAGCTAACTTGGACTGCATGTGTAAGTAAGTAATTAGGCAAGTAAGTTAGACGTTAACATTGCGTCACAGATATATTCCCACTAGGATGTGCTGTGAACGGTAACCTCTGGTTGAGGTGCTGACGTGCTGAACGCAATACTGAGAATGACATATCTGCATGAATAAACTGATCAAGGACACTACAATTTAGCTTACTTACAACGGGTGGTGACTGTCGAACCGCGGTGATGAATGTGAAGGGCATGGGTTCGATTCTCTGTCGGAAGGTCTTAAAATATAGAAATGAGCCTTCAGCTTCCCAAGAGAGAAATCCTGGAATCCATTAAACGTAATTAAGTAAGTACCAAGTTGATTAATGGGAGCAAAGTTCCAATCTTTGATGACGATGCTAGTATGAATAATTTTGTTTTGTGTCCGGCTCCATGACTAAATGGTTAGCGTGCTGGCCTTTGGCCCAGAGGATCACTAGCTCGATTCCCGGCTGGCTCGAGGATTTTAACTTTAAGTGATTAATTACAGTGGCTCAGGGGCTGGGTGTGTGTGCCATCCTCAGCATTAGATTTCATCGTAGCTAGGGCCGCATCCTTACAGACGTGCAGGTCGCCTGTACGGCGCCAATTTGGAACACCAGTACCAAGCTTCTTTGTAGGCCACACGACATTATTATTACTATTTTCGTTGATATAATCCATCCCACCGGATCCCGCGAGATCTCCGAAGTTAAGCAACATTGGGCGTGGTCAAGATCTGGATAGGTTGCCACGCGCTGTTGGTGGGGGGTAAGGGAATGGAGGAGCGGAAAGGAACTGGCCACACTACCGTACGTAAACTCCGGCTCAGGCACACCTCTGCGGAGGTTCGGACTTGCCTTCGGGCAGAATACACCCTTATCTTACCTTATCACCTTTTTTGATGGATGCAGTACTTTTGTCTTTGTCTTTTTGCAAATGGCGGAGCAAAATCTGGCTGTGGCTGCTACAATATGGAAGTGTTGAGGTGTGGGTGGTGCTGAACAATAACATTCGGAGCACGACCACTACGTCTGATTGTTATGAAAGGTGTTGTTCATAGGGCTATTCGTAGTGCAATAGCACTTTCCGACCCAGTGAGGAAAACAATGGCAAACAATCCCACTCCTGATCTTGCCTAGTACGCCTCATATTGTTGCCAACGTCGGTTTTTTGTGATTTCCCTATAACCGCACAGCGTTTGGTGGTTCTATTTGAGGATCCAACCAGCATCTGGGCTGATAACCTAACAGACAGAAAAACAGACAGACTTTAATGGCGAATACAGAGAGGGCTTGGTGAACTCTCTTGAGCTCATTTAAAGGACAGTATGCACTCATTTTAGTTGCATATCCATTTCATGCAGCCATTTCAACTATCATTTGTGGGTGGTGTGACAAAGAGTTTGATGATGTATGATAACAACTTGTCGCGTGGTTAGATCTTTGGGTCATCAGTCCATACACTTGTTTGATTTAGCCTTCCATGCCATCCTACCCTGTGTTATATTTTCATTTCCACGTAATAACTACACCTTACATTTACTCTAATCTGTTTTTCATATTCATACCTTGATCTACCCCTACCGTTCTTACCTCTTACACTTCCCTCAAAAACTCACCCATCAAGTTCTGGGTGTCTCAAGATGTGTCCCATCAATTTCTCTCTTCCTCTAGTGACCTTTCGCCAGACCATTCCCTTCTCAACAACTCGATTCAGTATCTCTTCAATTTTAATCCAGCCTGCCCATCTCTCTTTGAACAGTCTTGTGTAACACCACATTTCAAAAACTTCAATTTTCTTTTTCTGCACTGGTTATTCTTTATATTGTTTTCCTTTACCTTATTGCACTCCACACGAACGCCTTTAGAAACATACGAATACACTAACAGAAGTACCCGTTCTTCGTACGGGTTATCAGAAACTGGCTTTAGTTACTCATACTATCGGTTTGACTGACTTCATTAGATTTTTATATCACTGGTGTATTTACTTAAGTACGTAGAAATTATTTGTCATGTTCTGCTTTTCTTCATGGGGGCCTCTAAATATTAGTTCTTATTTAGCGTCGACCTCTAAGATCTTTTGCTACCATGTTTTTCCTTCATTTATAGATATACCTGCTCCCTTCACAATGCTGCAGGTTTAGTGTAAGTATACTTCCGCTAGATAGTATCACAAATATAAATATTATTGAATGTATTTGTTTGATCCGACATTTCGTAACTATTACAAATGATTAAGGAAATACGCGACTACTATAATTATCGAGAATTATAATTCTCAGGGATTGTCACTCATGTCGCACATCAAATAATAAATCTGAGTATAAATGTTGAGAAATGTTTTCAAGTCATGACAATTGGGTACAGTATATAGGTTGTTTCCATGGTTACAATGATCGTAAAAGTGGACCAAAATATCGGCACTAATAACATCAGTGATACTACTAATCCATGATTGATATAAAATTGTTTAAACTATAGGTAACAGACTCCGCAAATGCTGAAACCTAAGCCAGTACGTAAAAACGGAGGCCCGTCGGCAACCGCTGGTCGCTGTACTACGGAGATCTCCGGGGCTATTATTTTTATACTTCACTCCCTTTCCATCCCCGCCCAAAGGAGTGCTATGAGTATCTTACATAACAGTATATTTTTTCCAGATAGAAAGTCATATGTGTATCAATTTTGGTTGGCAGCTATGCCCAAACGTACATGTACAATCTAGCTGCTGTAGAATCCTGGAGTTGACGTTGCCATGGTTACGGCCGTTCGTTTCTTTATCCGATTCCTAGAGCAGGGGTAGTGTGGTTTCAATATCTCCATAACGGTTGGTTTTAGGGCCTTAAAACATTGTTTTGTTTTCGGACCCGTAGGTTTTACGTAGTTTTGTTCCTTGCGTCAAGGGGCTTAAAATGAGCTTTACCTCGTCCTTGTACGACAAATTCGATTTCGCCTATATTAGCCTATTATTTTAATATTTTTATATCTCCCCCCGTCGCTCCTCCCTCGATTTGTTTTGAAAATGAAATACAGCCCATGTTACTCACTGGCAATGTAGCTTTATATTGGTGAAGTAATTTTTAAAATCGGTTCAGTAGTTTTTGAGTCTATCCGTTACAAACAAATATACAATTTTCTCCTCTTTTTAATATAGAAGTATAGATTACATACCTAGACATACGGTTGCCGTTAGGAAGGGCATCCAGCCATAAAACAGGGTCAAATCCACATATGTGTGACACAGTTCGCATCCGCAACCCCACAGGTATGGGTAAAGCTATAGAAGAAAAAGATACTCATTATAAAAATTCACCCGCTTTTTTATTCTTTTCACCCTTTTAAGTGGATTTTCCAAAAAGGTGTGTTCATTTTTAAAGGAGATTCCAAGTACCAATTTTAAAGTCTGTAACATCTTCATTTTTTGAGATTATGTATCCTCATATAAATAATTCAACTCCTTCCTCACTTCTTTTCACATCCCGCCCCGCTCCTGAAGTGGATTTTCTGAAAACGAATATTTGTGTTCTTTTATTTTTAAAGGGGATTCAAAATATCAATTTACATGTCTGTAACATGTTAGGTTTTTGTGATTTATTGTAGATAATTTCGCTGCTGTAGAATCTTGGAGCTGACGTTGCCATGGTTACGGCAGTTCATTAATTGTTCCGATTCCTAGAGCAGGGGTAGTGTGGTGCCAATATCTCCGTAACGGTTGGTTTTAGGGCTTTGTTTTCGGGCCCGTAGGGCTTACCGAGTCTTGTTCTTTGCGTCAAGAGGATTAAATTGAGCTTTGTCTCGTCCTTATACGACAAATTCGATATTTTGCCTATTATAGCCTATTATTTTTATTACTCACTGGTAATGTAGCTTTCTATAGGTGAAGTAATTTTTAAAATCGGTTCAGTAGTTTTTGAGTCTATTCGTTACAAACAAACAAAATTTTCCTCTTTATAATATTAGTATAGATATAATTGTGTTTGAAATGAGGACATTTATTTTATTTTAAATAGCCATTCTTCCTTGAGATATTCTACATTTTATGCCCTCCTTACTTCCACCATCGTTAGTTTTTCTTCTACCCATGTAACAATAGGTTATTATCAACTTCCTTAATGACCATTTCCTAATGCAATATATCTTGCATTACGTGACTTTCTTTCGACTGCACTGCATATCTTGTGTCTGGTTTCATCTTTATTTATTTCTTAATTATCGCATTGTTTAGAACACCCATTGATCACGTCGTTTCTAACTCTCTTGAGCTCATTTAAAGGACGGTATGCTCTAATTTTAGTTGCATGAACTTCTCCCCCAAGTCCATTGGCTCGT
This sequence comes from Anabrus simplex, assembly GCF_040414725.1. Taxonomy (NCBI): domain Eukaryota; kingdom Metazoa; phylum Arthropoda; class Insecta; order Orthoptera; family Tettigoniidae; genus Anabrus; species Anabrus simplex. The sequence continues at coordinate 636,164,881 of NC_090265.1, read as the reverse complement.
TTGGTTACTGCTCGAGTTTCTAGCGAAGTTGTAGATCTTACGATATTTCTGTATGGGTCTTTACTGTGTATTTTAATTGGATCGACTTTCATCTGGTCTAGACCTTATTAACCGTGTTTAGTGCAATAGAAGTATGGTGGTCTTTAGGAGATTACACTGCGTATTTAGTACGTTCATCTTTGGTGATCTATTACATGTAGGTCAGTGTTCTCGACGAGGGTTACTTGGAGTGAACCCGATTGGGCAAAATTTATTTGCCTATGATTATGCTAATAATAGAAGTACAGTAAAACCCGATGGCATTACAGCCCTTGAAGAGCCTTGGCCTACCAAACGACCGCTGCTCAGCCAGAAGGCCTGCAGATTGCGAGGTGTCGTGTGGTCAGCACGACGAATCCTCTCGGCCCTTATACTTGGCTTTCTAGACCGGGGCCGCTATCTCACCGCCAGATAGCTACTCAATTCTAATCACGTAGGCTAAGTGGACCTCGAACCTTACGTCCAGGTAAAAATCCCTGACCTTTCTGGGAATCGAACCCAGGGCCTTCGGGTGAGAGGCAGGTACGCTACCCTACGCCACGGGGCCGGCAACAGAAGTACAGACATTGCCGAAAATTCATTCTAAAATTACTTTTTAAGCCTAAAGCCAGTGTATGAAAAGAGTAGTTTTATTGTAAATATCGTAAATGAATAGATATCACGAAAACAGGTTCAGATTTTCCATTAAATCAAGTCTACATAACCACCTTTATATTTTTTTAATACTTCAGATTTTTCTGTTTGCTTTACGTCGCACCGACACAGATATGTCTTATGGAGACGATGGGATAGGAAAGGCTTAGGATTGGGAAGGAAGCGTCGTGGCCTTAATTGAGATACAGCCCCAGCATTTGCCTGGTGTGAAAATGGGAAACCACGGAAAACCATCTTCAGGGCTGCCGACAGTGGGGTTCGAACCCACTATCTCCCGATTACTGGATACTGGCCGCACTTAAGCGACTGCAGCTATCGAGCTCGGTACTTCAGTTTTTAACAAGCAGAGATCTGAACTTACTTTTATGTAGTGTTATTTTACAATAATAAATTATTACTTATCTATATTTTTGAATTAATGAAGTAACTTCGTCGGTTTCGCATTTCATATATTGGAATTCACTGTGTTGATCCCTGCATGACTAAATAAAGTAACAAATATAATGTCAATAATTGTATAATACGAGTAGCAAGTTTAATAATGATTGTTACGCCTTAAAAAGAGTTTTTGTTATAATAATTATTGGGAATTTTCACAAATATTGGATGGTTGAGAAACACTGTTCTAGTTGGCCATAAAAAATGAATCTGTTACTCACAGGTGTGGTAGTATTCTCGACATGTTGGCATCCTTCCTCTAACCATTCTTTAATTAATTCTCGTAGCCTATTTGTAATTCTTTCCTTTTTGGAAATAATTGTTATAATTAACCTGATCCCCAATTTTGCTCAGAATTCCATGATCTGGGTTTTTGTGTATATGGGCGTGGAAACTAGCCTAGAAGTGTTTTATTATTTGAGAAGATGTACATTTTATGATTTGGTTTTGTTGCAGTGAACAGTCTACTGAGCTTCAGGCAGCAGGATAAGTTTCGTCAGAATGCCAAGCAACCACTAGTCAACGTGTTGACGAATAGACCGCTGGGAACAGATAGTCAGCGAGCCGGCCGACTTCTACCAATCAACTTCCACTCCGTTAAGCCCGACTATTATCTCGGTAAGTCCGATTTTCCTTTCTTTTGTACTGTAAGTTACATCTCCGCTGTTACAGTAACGTACCGCAGATGACTTTGATGATATTGATCAAAAGAATTGCACTAAAGAAGCCTTTAGAGAGGGTGAAATATGATGCAATTCATCGTCTTATTCTCCTTCTTCTAGCGCTTTTCCCATACCTTGTGGAGTCATCGGTGCAAACTGTGCCGCACGTGTGAAATTGGCCCTGTTTTTAGCATACTTTGCCCAGCCTGTTGCGTAATGTTTAGCGCAGACCTCAGAGGACTGGGTTCGATTCACGGTACTGCCAGAGATTTAAGTTTGGTTGTTTTGGTGGGGGTGCTGATGTGGTCGAAAAGGTACATGCAGCTTACCTCCGTTAGGGGTGTGCCTGAGAATAGCTGCATCTTCTATAGAATCACGATGCTATTGGTTTCTCCTGGCTCTATAGCAGAGTGGTAAGTGTCCTGGCAATCGGGTCTTGAAGCACCAGGTTTGTTACCCGGATGGATCGTGCGATTTTAATATTGTAAATGGTTAATTCTCTTGGCTGCGAGACTGTTTGTTCCTGCTGTCCTCCGACGTTCCTGCATCTCACAAACCTACCAAATATTGTCCTCCACCACAACAATGCGCAGTTTGCTATTCGCAGAAGACGCTGCACACTCTCATCGGAAGGTCTGCCTTACAAGGAATAATTCTGACTGTGATAGCCACATTATATTATTAACTTACCATACATGACATAACATATACACTTGAAACTCCTACCCGAAATCAACTATTAACAGTAAGAATTGATGATAATTTAGCCAAGATTTATATGAAAAGCTATTCCATCAGTTCTTGGATACGTTTCACAATATAAATTTATCAATGCAGAAATTTCGTTGGCTCGGATCCTGGGTGTCTTTTCTGGGCATGGAAATATTTCGCATTTATTATTATTTTTTGTTTATTTGTTATTTTATCACTTTACCGTCCAGAGTTAGTTTCTCCCACGGACTCAGAGAGGGATCCCACCTCTACCACCTCAAGGGCAGTGCCCTGAAGCATGAGACTTTTTATCGTGCATACAACTTGGCAGGAGGACCTATACCTCTCCAAGGTGGCTTCACCTGCAATGTCCCTCATTGTGGGGTATGGGAAGATTGGAAGGAAAAGGAAAGGAAGTGGCCGTTTAACCCGTCCCGAAATTTGCCTGTAGAAGAAGTGGGAAACCACGGAAAACCACACCGAGGATGTCTGACGTGGGAATCGAATGCCATCTACTCAGTTGACCACTCGAGGCTTAGTGAACTCCGTTCCAGTCCTCGTACTACTTTTCAATCGATGCCGGACCTCCGGGAGTGGCAGCTAATCACACTAACCACTACACCACAGAGGCGGACTTTCTACTGTACATTTTAGTATTGTCAATTTAGCCTTAGCTCGGCCACAAGGGGTATATGTATCACTTTTCTTCAGAGGAGCACCACAAGGGCAGGCTATAGTCGCGGGTCCACCTATTTCGTTCATCTACGTCAAAAACAGACAAATACTTTCCCCAGGGTTTGTGGCATTCGCCTGTATTAAAAAAGAAGACGGAAATTACAGTTTAACAGCCTGCACACATGCTGGCAATTTGAGTGGGAGTATCTGTAGCACAACGAGGGACTGGGGTCCCAGAAGTTCCAGCAACACACATTTTTTTGACTATTTGCTTTACGTCGCACTGAAACAGATAGGTCTTATGGCGACGATGGGACATGAAATATATAGGAAAGGGAAGGAACCGGCCGTGGCCTTAATTAAGGTACAGCCCCAGCATTTGCCTGGTATGAAAATGGGAAACCACGGAAAACCATCTTCAGGTCTGTCGACAGTGGGGTTCGAACCCACTATCTCCCGGATGCGAGCTCACAGCTGCGCGCCTTTATCCGCACGGCCAACTCGCCCGGTAAACTTTATTTTTCACTTCCTTTAATTGACTTGGATAAACGGTGGTTTTCATTGACGAGTACTAATTTTGTTACAAAATATGCTGTAAAAGTTTTCACTAATTATAAAATAAAAATGTGCCCTGGTTCAGATAAGTGTCTAAATCAGTCAATCACTATGGATTTGCATTTAGGACTGTCACCGAGGTGGCAGATTCCCTTTCAGTTATTTACTTATCCTTTTCGTGAACGCTTTCAACGACCCTGGAAATTTATCGAACTTTCCGTTTGGTAAATTATTCCAATCCCTAACTCCTCTTCTCAAAAACGAACGAATATTTGCCTTAGTTTGTCCTCTTGAATTCCAACTTTATCTTCATATTATGTTTGTTCCTATTTTTAAAAACCCATTCATGCTTTTTGTCTACTAGTGTCATTCCACGTCATCTCCACACTGACAGCTCGGAACTTACCGCTTATTCAAGCAGCCCGTCTCCCTACTCCCCACCTACTCCCAAGTCTTTCCAGCCAAAAATTTGCAACATTTTCTAATACTACTCGCTTGCCGCAAAATACCAAGAACAAATCGCGATGCAATCCCTTGGATCTTTTCCAGCTCTCATGCCAAGTAATCGTGGTGAGGGTCCCATAACTGGAAATATATCTTAATTGCTGTATTACCAGAGATTTATTCGCCCTCTCTTTTGCATCCTTAATAGCCATATGAAGAGGTATGTAAATGTATTAATTTGTTTGTTTGTTTGTTTACTTTTTACGATATTACAAAGGTACAACAAATGAATGTGATTTATAAAACTACCAAGAAATTATATGACAGGATTGAAAATTTCACGTAGAAGATAAAACATTCTCAAACAATTTATAGCATGACGTTTTTTAATTCTTTATCGTCGCCATAAAACCTACCTGTGTGATATAATGCAGTTTACTTCTTGTAAAACCTTGACATCTTCACTCCATTTTCATCACTTATCATAACTGCAGCGGTCGTTGTAAAAATAATGGGAAAAGTGAAATTTTGTCAAGTCGTAACTGGCAAGACGGTAAGGTAGTAAATGATTTTATGATGTAGCTGATACTTAAACTGCATATTTCATAGCCCGCATGGACAAAACAAATGAAAAAGTGAGGAGAAGAGAAAGCAAGAACCAGTGAGGCACTGATAAGTTCGAACCCGAGACTCCCCGCGTAAAAGTCGGATCACTAGACCAGATGCTATAGATATTCGAACACAATTTGCCAACATGTATGTCGCCTGTTTAATTGTTATAACTATTTTCTTATTAAGTAAGACCCAATCGCACTGACACTGTGGGGTGTTTTTTCAGTTAGATCAACCTCCCAAAACGGCGATCTTTTTTTTTTTGTTGCTATTTGCTTTACGTCGCACCGACACAGATATGTCTTATGGCGACAATGGGATAGGAAAGGCCTAGAAATGGGAAGGAAGCGGCCGTGGCCTTAATTAAGGTACAGCCCCAGCATTTGCCTGGTATGAAAATGGGAAACCACGGAAAACCATCTTCAGGGCTGCCGACAGTGGGGTTCGAACACACTATCTCCCGATTACTGGATACTGGCCGCACTTAGAACGGCGATCTTATAGCTGTGGGTTCTCCATATTAGCTTAACTAATAGGCCCTACCTATGTTCATCGTCTGTCTGTGTATGTCAATCAAGTTCAAAAGTCCCAGAATTACTGTTCCCGATATGTATATCAAATCAAATCTCTTTATTTGCAAATGAGGTGTCTACCTCGGTGGCAAATGGTACACTAAAATACATTATTGTCAAGCACTAAATATTAACAAGAGAAGAAAATTTTCCTATAATACAATATTATACAATTTACGCTAACAATGTTTTCTATTAAACACACAGCTCATCCTTAATAAATTTATATTGTTTACAAAATTCTACTTATAATATCTCCTGTACTACTTACAAATATAGTCAACTGATATACAGTATGTGGAATGACTTCAAATGATACTATACAACTGGTATAAGATTAATATTTATATTGCATTTATTTATTTACTTTTTTTACCCGTTCTGGATCCTAAGTAGCATAACGACCTGCTGCGTCTTAACCAGAGCCCCTTTTGCCACCACTTTTCAGAATTCCTGAAGGGCCTTCACAGCTACCGTAGCGGTCCCAGGGCCCTCGAAGTCCCCACTGTACTTCACCCCTACAGGCAGTCCCCTACTTTGGCTGTCCAAACTTCTTAGACCAGGGGATGGAATTAATTTATTCACACACATTTTGTTATTTACAATAACCTGCACTGGTCGAATGCCCTCTAACACTTCATTTATTTTCTCTGTTGCTGTTTATTCTCTTCTTGAATATCTGTACAGATTTTGGAAAAGGATCAAACACTACCCCTGGTAAACTGTTCCACTCCTTCACACCCTTCCCAATGAATGAAAATTTACCCCAATCGCTTCTGCTAAAATTCCTTCTAATTTTATATTTGTGGTCAGTCCTGCCGATATAATTCTTTTCCAACTGAAGCCTCTCACGGATATCTCTCCATGCTTCTTCTCCTGTATAGGCTCTATATAATCCTATAAGTCTAGTTCTCTCCCTTCTCTTACTTAAAGTTTCCCACCCAAGTTCCTTTAACATTTCTGATACACTACTCTTTCTCCTGAAATCCCCTGTTACAAATCTTGCTGCTTTCCTCTGCACACTATCTATTTATTTTATTAGGTATTCTTGGTGAGGATCCCAAACACTGTTTGCATATTCCAATAATGGACGAACCATACTCAAGTAACTTTTTTCTTTTAATTCTTTGTTGCATCCTTTAAGTAGCCTCATTATGACACGTAACGATCTGTATGCTTTCCCAACAACGTCCTCAATTAGACCCTTCCAGTGCATATTACTTTCAAATCTCACACCTAAGTATTTGCACTTGCCATCTTTTGGGATAACTACCTCATCCAAAGTATATTCAAATTCAGTTTTAAAGCTCCTGTTTGTAAAAGTTGTAACAGTTGATTTGCCTCCATTAACCTTCATATTATTTTCTTCAACCCATTGCTGGATACTTTCAAGGTCCCTTTGTAATCCTCAATGTTGTTTATTTCCCTATAAACAATTATGTCATCTGCATACAATCTTATTTTTGATGTTATATTGTTCCCTAAATCATTTGCGTATATTAAGAAAAGTAACGGACCGATTATACTACCCTGTGAAATTCCCTTCCAAACTTTCTCTTCCTGAGATACATTATTTCCTACTTTGACTTTCTGAACCCTTGAATTTAGAAATGTTTTTATCCAACGTGTAACCCTTACGTCCAATCCTATTCCATCCAATTTCTTGAATAATATTCCATGTTCCACTCTATCAAAGGCTTTGGAAAGTTCTATGGCTGTGCAATCTAACTGACCTCCTGAATCCAACTGATCTGATATGTCCTGCTGAAATCCCACCAGTTGTGCCTCACAAGAAAATTTCTTTCTAAATCCATACTGGCTCCTCATGAACCAATTTTTATCATCACATATCCCTCTGATGTACTTCGATATTAAACTCTCCAGTATTTTACAAACTATACTGGTCAGGCTGATTGGTCTGTAGTTCTCTGGTTTCCTTTTATCACCCTTTCCTTTATAAATTGGCATTATTATAGATTCCTTCCATTCCTTTGGTATTACACTATTATTTATGACATAATCAAAGAGAAATTTTAAATAAGGCACTATGTACCACCCCATTGTCTTTAATACCTCCCCAGTAATTTGATCACTTCCTGCTGCTTTTCCTTGCTGAAGCAGTTGGATTTCTCTGAAAATATCTTCGTTTGTGAATGAGAAGCTTCTTGTTTCCCTCTGTCTCTCTCCCTCTCTATCTTCTGTTTCGGTTTCCAACTCTTGACAATCATCTACTGAATCTCTAAATTCCCTACTAAATAGGTTTGCTTTCTCAGTATCTGTTAAATAGTGTTCACCCCCTTCTCCCACCATTGTAGGAATATGGATTCCTTTTCCTTTTTGATTCCTGATATATGTATACAGCTTTTTCCATTTTCCCTTTGTGGTCATTACCCTCTTGAAGTATGCCATTCATATAATTCTCTTTTGCTTCCTTTTTCACTCTATTCATTTCCCTCATTAGCTGTTTTCTAGTTTCTCTACTCTCCCTACCCTCTTTGATTTTCCTGTTTACTATTCTACATTTTCTTTTTAATTTTCTTATTTCCCTCGTATAATAAACAGGGTCTGAGGTCATTTTACCCTTCTTAACAGGTACAAATCCCTTCTCTCCTTCCCAAATGATTTCTTTAAATTTAGCCCAAAGTGTATCCACGTTACTCCCTTCACTTATCCAACAACTGAATTGTGATTTAAGGTAAGTCCCAAATTCATCAACTTTAGTTTTTCTGTACAATTTCTTGTCTTGTGTAACCCTCTTATTAAGCCTTTTTGGTACGAGTCCTACATCCATTATTACAGCCTCATGGTCTCCTATTCCTTCAATTACCTCAGTTTTATCAACAGTTTCCCATGGTTTAACCAAGAATACATCTAGTAAGTTATTGAGACGAGTTGGTTCTTGTACTACTTGTGTAAATCCTCCCTCCCAAATTAACTTATTTGCCAGTTTCTGTTCATGGGCTTCACTTGCAGCTCCATTCCACTCAACAGGAAAATTTAGATCTCCCCCAATTATTACCATATCATTATTATTGTTTTTACGAGTATAATCTATTATTTTCTCAAAGATTTCCATGTCTCTTTCCTCTCTTCCAGGCCTGTATGTTCCTAAAATTCCCACCTCCTTCATATTATCACAAACTAATTTTATCCCTAATATTTCATCCCTTTCATCGGTAAACCATTCATGTGAACAGTAAGTTTCCTTCACCAGAATAAACACCCCCAACACCATCAATTTCAAAAGTTCAAAAATGCATAGACATAATCTAAGTTAGTGCAATAGACTTGAAAATAGACTTCTTGCTCTTCCTCGAAATTTCCAAATTTAGGAAAGTGCCATTGCACCAAAATCTTGCATAGAACAAAAAATTGCTTGGGATTTTCTCTCCAGGGACATTGCATGTAGTTGTAGGAGATTGTAGACAGAGATCAATACAGATGTATTTGCTAATTGTTGCTTTGTGTTGTTTCAGCTTTCGCCAAAGGAGAACCTGTCAATTATCAGAAGTTACAGCCAGACCTGGAGGCGCCGGACGTTGCACCTGCTCCTACTGCTAGCTCTGTGAGCGTCCAGGACCCTCCCACAGCACAAGGAAAGCACGACGTTCATGATGCACATGACAGTCATAATCATGACGAATGCCACGAAGAATATGTCTTACCTTCCGTAGAAGGTGTTACCTTTCCTCGCCAAAACCCAAGCCGGGTCGCAACTGGATCTTCAGTCTCCAACATTCGGACCTACTATGCTGCTCTTAATCCAGGCGACGTTAGTGTGCCCAGTGTCCCTAGTACGCGTATTCTACCCCCTGCTCCAGAAGTGGCTGCTCATCCTCTGCAGACTCAAGTGCTATTCACACCGTACACTGGTGACTACTTCGGTGGTTAAATATGTCGCATTCGTGGTGTTTCAGAGGAAGGTTACCATTCCCGAACTAAGACAGTGCAGGTGTTCTACTGTTAAGGGACAGGCCGATGATGATCCCATGGACTCGGCACTGATGTCAAAGTGACTGCCTCTCCCACTTGTTGCTGTGTACCTACTCTTCAGCCACGGTAAATTTCCTTAGGAAAGCACAGCCTCCTAATAAAACATGTAAAACCGTAGATGGGCCAGTTGTTTGCAGTGTCAGTGACTTATATCTCAGCAGTTACAGGTCAGCATGCGAGACATGACCCAAACGCCACGCGTTGTACACGAAGTTCACATCAACCAAAATGCATTAACATATTAGCTCACCCGAAAACATTATGTGTCTCTCCGCAATAATTATATCACTTACTATTTTCCTCCAGCATGGTCTTGTTCTGTCACGGGTGTACATTTCACGAACTAAAAGGCTGAAAATGTGTTCCTATAGTGACAAATGATAGGCAACCCTATTTGTGTATGATTACTATACATACTGTATATAGCAATGCAAAGCAAATTCACCTCCGCACAAGCCTCTGAAGGACCTTGGAAGAAGGAGTGGAAGGTTACATTTTTCACTATTAGGAACTTCGGCACTAAGTCGAATAAAATGGTAAGGGCTTTATGCCCTGTTGTCTTTGCCCGCCCAGGATTTTACGCGGAGTAGGCAAAGTCAATAACAGGACCTCGTGCCCCTCTGGAATTGTGGAATTCGTTTTCGGCGACGGAGGGATGGGATGGTCTTAATTAAGGTACGGCCCCAGCATTTTACTGGTGTGAAAATGGGAAAGCGCGAAAAACCCTCTTCACAGTAGCCGATGGTGGGATTCAAACCCACTATCTCTCTAATGCAAGCTTACAGCTGCGCGATCCAAAACGTGCGGCCTATTTGCTTGGTAAACTCTCTTTTAACGCTCCGGCTAGGCGCCCTTCTTACATAGGCCTAATTAGCATATATTTAAAATCCGTAAACTCGTTCCTGTGTTGGAAAAGAAAAATAATTTGATAGAGTATAGTTTGGAATACTCATTTTCACCCGAAGGATTGAGTGTGAGTTAGGAGCATGTACCCCTACATCGCTGAATTTACCGAATTGAACACTTCTGTGAATGTGGACGAAACCCGTATAGTTTCATTATAAAGAACACTATTTTAAAATGTGAGTTTCGTTTAACGAGCTCCTTAACACCAATTATTATTATTATTATTATTATTATTATTATTATTATTATTATTATTATTATTATTATTATTATTATTATTTGCTTTACGTCGCACCTACACAAATACACTATGTGATCAAAAGTATCCGAACATCTGGCTGAACATGACGTACAAGTTCGTGGTGCCCTCCATCGGTAATGCTGGAATTCAATATGGTGTTGGCCCACCCTTAGCCTTGATGACAGCTTCCACTCCCGCAGGCATACGTTCAATCAGGAGCTGGAAGGTTGCTTGGGGAATGGCGGCCCATTCTTCACGGAGCGCTGGACTGAAGAGAGGCAGCAATGTCAGTCGGTGAGGCCTGGCACGAAGTCGGCGTTCCAAAACATCCCAAAGGTGTTCTATAGGATTCAGGTCCGGACTCTGTGCAGGCCAGTCCATCACAGGGATGTTATTGTCGCGTCACCACTCCGCCACAGGCCGTGCATTATGAACAGGTGCTCGATCGTGTTGAAAGATTGCAATCGCCATCCCCGAAGTGCTCTTCAACGGTGGGAAGCAAGAAGCTGCTTAAAACATCAATGTAGACCTGTGCTGTGATAGTGCCACGCAAAACAACAAGGGGTGCAAGCCCCCTCCATGGAAAGCACGACCCACCCTATAACACCACCGCCTCCGAATTTTACTGTTGGCACTACACACGCTGGCAAATGGCGTTCACCGGGCATTAGCCATACCCACATCGTGCCATCGGATCGCCACATTGTGTACCGTGATTCGTCACTCCACACAATGTTTTTCCACTGTTCAATCGTCCAATGTTTACGCTCTTTACACCAAGCGAAACGTCGTTTGGCACTGACCTGCATGATGTGTGGCTTATGGGCAGCCGCTTGACCATGAAATCCAAGTTGTCTCACCTCCCGCCGAACTGTCATAGTACTTGGAGTGGATCCTGATGCAGTTTGGAATTCCTGTGTGATGCTCTGGACGAGGTCGCCTGTACGTGTCCCTTCACGTTTCCAGTTCACTATCACATCCGAAACAGTGGACCTAGGCTTGTTTAGGAGTGTGGAATTCTCACGTACAGACTTCTGACACAAGTGACACCCAATCACCTGACCACGTTCGAAGTCACGATGTAGAATGACTACTGAAGTCGCTGCTATGGAGAACCTAGCAGCAGGTGGCAGCACAATGCACGTAAGATTTAAAACGTATGTTTCTGGGGGTGTCCGGATACTTTTGATCACATAGTGTAGGTCTTATGGCGATGAAGGTATAGGAATGGTCAAGGGATTGGAAGGAAGCGACCGTAGCCTTAATTAAGGTACAGCTCCGGCATTTCCTGGTGTGGAAGTGACAGACCACGGAAAAACTTCTTCAGGGATGCCGACAGTGAGGTTCAAGCCCACTATCTCCCGAATGCAGTCTGATAGCTACGTGACTCAAACCGCACGGTCACTTGCTCGGTAATACCAATTAAGTATACAAAAACAGAATGTCGGTATCATAAACGAACCTGGAGATATTTGAAGTGAATGGAATGCCCTTATTCAGCCCCTTTGAACATGTAAATTGTATTTACTTACCTAACCTGACCCAAATTGGGACTCCCAAAGCGACAAAATAATACTAGAGATCGCACTAGTACCAATTAATTAAAAGTCGGTGATTACGATGCAATCTACACAGATGATTTCTGAGAACGGTTACAGGATACTTTATAACTGTGATCACGATATTATCTTGAACATGTTTGTTTTCTAATTTATATTATGTTCTCCATTTAGCAGACGAACTCGTAATTCTTCACTTCGAGCCGAAAATTAGACCAGTTACCTTAAGATCATTGATTTGATTATTATCTGAAAAGTCTGGTATCGTTGGCTCACACATCATCTTCCTTTCTTTATCAACATCTTCTGGTTGAGTACCTTAAATCTCAAAGCTAAATGGCAAGTCAAGAATATCTGCAATCGACATTCAACAACTGATGGCAATAATGTATAAGATAACATAGACAAAGACACCTCCGTACAGGCCATGAAGGCCCTTGGAGGAGTGGAAGGTAAAGACTTCCACCATTGTTATGGGGCCGCCTTTGCCCCCAGGAATTAACCTGGTACTCATTTTTGGTGTAGGCTGAGTGAACCTCAGGGCCATATGCACCTCCGAAAGTGGAAATCTCGTTTCTTAAATTTTACGACTTCCTGACGGGGATTCGAACCCACGTCCTTCCGGGCGAACCGAGCACGCCTACCGCCTCGGCCAGGCAGCCTCCTAATGTACAAGATACCTAGGTATAATGTAAGAACAACGTTCATTCTGGACGAAAAAGTATATTCAACAATTCTTGCTATCTTAATATTTGAACTGTTTGTGATGGGGAGTTTGGCAGTTCGCTATTAGACATTCTATGCAGAGAAGGATTTTTGTAATTTCCAAGCCACCACCTGTCTGTATTTGCCATAAGTCTGGAACTGTCAGCTACGATAATATCAATGTCGATTTTATTCAGGCGGGGTCTAAAAGAATTGATTTTACTTCCTTTTTATTCGATTTTTGAAGCCAGGCTGAATGGTGCGACGGTAGAAGGCTGCCTTTCGTAAACCAAATTGGCGGATATCTGAAGGTGCTGAAATACCTCACCCTCACGCCGAGTATAATAACTTCAATGAGACTAAATTCCGACACCTTGGCGTCTCCAGCAACGCAAACAAAAATGATTGGGACATAAAGGCAGTAAAATTATCATTTCTATTTTCTGTACATTAAATTTTCTCCGACTTCGTGGAGGTAACTAACATATGTATACAGTATATTATGAAAAATCCTAATACTGTATTTGAGCACGTCTTGGTTTTTGAAATCTATGTGGTTTAGATTCGATTAACGTAGAATAGCGAACACGGATTCAACTGGCATTATGTGTGTTGATTTTTGAGAAAGCATGGATTATATCTGACACAGAGGCACCCTTGCTAGTTGTAAATCTGAGCACTTTGATTTGTTTTATTTCGCCATGCTCCTGAATGAATAGACTCTAAAACGAAATATATTTATAAATTGAAACTTTGAGAATGGAACTGATTATACAGGAAATTTTAGAATAGTTTCTCTACACAGTTAACTGTACAAAAAGTCAGAGTAAACATTAGAATCACAACAGTAATTAAATTGCTTACCTTCGCGTACATGAATGACGAAATAGGGAACTGTGCTGAAGAATGGCCCATCTTAAAGAAGTTAGTTAAAAATAACATTTCCAGGCAACGATTGAAGAGGTAACATTATTTGACATCAGGGGCCGATTCTCCAACTTGTTACCAAACAAATGAAAAGTGAATCAATCACTTGTAAACTCAGACAGTTAAAACATTTATCTCAGACACCGCACGACGTTGAAATATTCATATTAATCTCAGGATAAACAAACAACTTGGCAAGAGACCACTGAAGACATTCCTATCCAGGCCCATAGATAATTAAGAAGTGACTTTGTTCATAAATGGCAATTGCTACGTTACCAGGTAGTGGTAACTTGTAAAAATTGTGTTAAAATTATATCAGTGCAACAAAACAACTACTGAAATAGTGTAAATGTTCACAAAAAAATTGTTCGGTAGTGACTGCTACGTGTTTGAAACTATGACAATTGATATCTCGTGTTTTAAATGTTTGTGTGCGTGTACAAGTATGTGTGTGTGTTCTAATTTTCTAACCCTTATTTTCATACTTCACACAATTGAGATACATTCCTTAAGCATACACTTGTCTAAAGCTAAACGATATCTTCTCTGTTTCTACTGATCCTAGACCTGTGTTTGTTGAAATTATTATGTCCATTATGGCCATGAAAGAAATGTATAAAACGTAGCATGATGCAAGTAATTAAAGTTCGTATTTCCAAACACGGATTACCACAACATTCTTCGAACTTGAAACTGTAAATCACTCTCAGTTAGTAAGGCTTGCCGTCATTACCATAGTTAAATAATTACTTAAAGGTGATCCTACGTAAGAGGAATTTTAATTCATAGTTCAAACAAAATTGAGGATCTAAATGTTAAAACAGATCTAGTCCTGTGTTTTAGTTAGTTTCATTTAGTCGCTTGAGAGATTTCTTCCCATGTTTGAAACTTCGCGTTCATTTTCGTTACCGAGCTTCTAAGTAAACTGATAGTGAAAACTGTTCTCTCTGTGATTACATAACGAAGGTACTTTGTGTCCAAGTTTTATTGAGCTTTATTTCAATAAATGTACAATTTTAGAGATGAGGTTTCCTCAGTTTGTTAATAGTAGTATTACGATTCGTTGTAATAGAGCCATGAATACCAGTTTTCAGATTTTTAAAATTCCTGTAGAGAGACCAACAAATAACTGAATCTCATTCATTGAGCTTCCAGATTACCTCACATCAAACCAAAACTAACCAAAACTAACCAAAACTCTATTTTACTGCACAATATAAAATTTTGTGTTAAAGACCATGCTGGTCAAATAATTGACGGAATTTTTAAATTGCATGCATTGTTTTCCTAGGAATTGTGTTCATTTGGCCGTTTACTAGGTATTGATGGTATCGTGCTGAAATTTTGATCAGTGTCCACCTTGAGTTTCTTCTTTTGGGCGTGGTTACTTGCTTTTTCTAGACTCACCCTGATAATTTCTCTGGTTCTGTCTGATACATGCATCGTATCGGTGCACGTCCTTTAGGTCGTCGGCCGTATACTCTACACTATATTGAATCCTTCAGTTTACTTTCATCTCCTGGCAATGCAATCAAAGAACCCGAGTTGTCTTTGGCTGAAAAGAGTTGTCAGTCTTGTTCTGACGCCTAGCACATTCAGAACTGATTCATTTATGCACAGTGTCCATTTAAGGTCCTGAAAGTAATCTCCTATAGCACCACATTTCAAGAGAGTCAATTCTCCGGTGAGCAGCCATTTTGATCATCCAAGTTTCCACTGCATAGTTTGCAATAGGTAATATTAGTGTTTGAGTGAAGATGAGCTCAGTCATTTTAGTGATGGAGATGTCCATTCAAACACGAGTAAATGTATTCCTGGCTATCGCAATGCGTCTACGAATCTTAGGCTGATTATCCCCGGTATTAGTGACAACAAATTCCCGGTACTCGAAGATATTGAGGATTTCGTAGTCAGTAATTTTGTGGCGACAGGTCTGTGGTTATTGAGGCAGTCTACAGTCATCAATTTGGTCTTCGTTACGTTGACTGTAAGACCATAAGCTCTAATCCGTTTGTTTATCCACCACATGGCGGTTTTTAATTCATTTTTGCCTGTTGCAGATATCAGTGTTATCTATGTATCTGAGATTGTTGCTAACTGCCATCAATTATGATTCTGTCATTCCAGTCTTCAAGTACTTCCCTCATGACATGTTCACTGTATACCCATTAAACATGAGACAGACACCTGGGAAGGTGTTATTGACCCATTTTCACCGCGTTCAAAGATCAGGCATGCACACTTTCTCGGAGTCTTGTTAAAAATATTCTGGAGATTAATCGATCAGTACACTTTGTCGAAAGCTCTTTAATAGTCCACAAAGCACAATAATATCGCGGTGGTGTTTTATCTGGTCTTGTTCCACAAATTGCAGATCTATAGTATGGATTTTCCCATGCGCACAAACTAGTGAACTGATCCTAAATATCCAACATTTCATACACAAGACCTGAGAAAACACCACCGCGATATTATTGTGTTTTGTGGACTATTAACGTACATTAAGTGGTGCGAGCATTACCTTGCTAGCGTGAGAGATGAGTACTGCCGTTCGATAGTTCACACGGTCCAGTACAGGACATTTCTTGAACAGTGGTTTTAAGATGGAGTGGGACCACTGGTCCGGCCAGTATCTTCTGGCACAACCTATGTCGACACCTACTTTGCCCATCTTCTTTGGAATTTCAGCACTGATTCCATTTTGGCGTAGTGGTTTCTGCTTCCGTAGCTGTTTTTCACTACACGTTTCATCTCTTCTCTAAGGATTGCTGGTTCGAGGTCTTATCAATTCTGATGCCCTGGCACAGGCAGTGGGTCATTGTCAAATATCCTTAGGCAGTAGTCTCACCACACTTTACCATTGTTTATTGCATCAGTTATGATATTCCCTTGGTCGTCTTAAATTATCTGAGGTATAAACCCTCGAGCCAAATATTTCGCCATGTCGTACAGTTTTTTACTATAACTTTTCAGTCGCATGTGCCTCTAGCTCAGTGCTCATTTTCTTAATATGTTCATTCTTGCCTCCCCAACATATTTGCTTGATGCCATTATTCTCTCTTTCCATAAGCTGCTTTTTGGGTCTGTCATTGTGTGCTGAATGCTAAGTAGTTTTTCAACCAGTTTCAAAGTGTCGTCAGACATCGAATACTGGTGCTTTACATTGGCGTCCTGCCTTGGGATCTAGCCTGATCCGTTCTAATAATAATAATAATAATAATAATAATAATAATAATAATAATAATAATAATAATAGAAGATATTTACAGACTCCGTGTTTTCCAAAAATATCCCAGACTCAAATCAAGAAGTAGACTGAAGAGAGAATGGAAGCTCACCGAAAACGAAGGCGAGAATATTGGGCAAATTTTAAAGACTATGGGAGAAAATAGTTAAACTGATGTGGTCTACAGCTGGCCGAATCGAAATAAATGATAATAATAGTTTTACATCACATGACCTCAGTTGATGACATCTAAACCTTCTGAGTAGATACCAGTTTGGTGACTTTAGTGTCAATTCCGCTTTTAGTTCTTACTAACAGATTACGCCACTATAGATAACTACAATCAGCACCTGCAATCAGCACCTATATCATAAAAAATCAAATGTCATTGTAGACGGATGAGAATGCTGATGAGAACAAATTGTAACATTTATTTCGAAGATATAGTAATGTGAGGTTTAGTGTAATATATGAATTACTGTGACTGAAGTTCGAAGATAATCTGCGAATTTTATCCATAATAATAAATATAAAGAACCACAGAAAGTAATGTAGCTGAACTTTCTTCGCGTCTACTACTACTTAGTCATTACTTTCTTGGTACAGTACTTTGGACTCCAAGAGATATTACTAGCTCCACTGGTGTAGAGTTGAATAGGTTTTCATGAAATTTGTGAAGCAATTCTTATCCCGTCAACGTAAATATTTTCTGCTGGATCATTAATTTGATTGTTAGTAGCGTTTTATATATTTACAGGCTAATCGGAGCTGTTTGTTATATTCCAGGCGGCGAAATATTGCTTACACTTAAGTACTCGGATTTCCTCAACAGATTATTCGCAAATACATTATATCTTCGTACTTCTAATAAACTGAGAGATTACAATAGATTGTAAACCGGTAACGTCGAAGTTTGATGTGAATCTAGTGAAATAAATGGACAGAATAAGTTAATAATAGTTATGTCCAAAAATTTTAAATTAAGTTCTTAATCACAGTTTCAAGTGTATGTGTGAGGAAAATGATATCTTACTTCACTCTAATATATTAAACATCTTGTGTACCATATTTAGTGTTTAGATATTTTTTACATAAAATAAAGTGATTCATAAACTAACGTTGTCATTATTATTTGTTGTATGATATTGGAATATCCATTGTTTTATAAAATCCCGTTCATTTTAAGAAATAAGTCGAATCCTGTACAGATGCCGCATACTCTGTAGGCAGAGGTTCCTATGGTTAGAGCTAGATTGCAGTGTGTACCGTATTTTAGTTTCTAAGGAAGAACTACTGCCTGCGGGTGTGATAAAAGTTGCTCGTATATTACGCCAATTATAGCCGATAACTTGCGGACAGTAGATGTTTCCTCCTGACAAAGTTTTTCCGTGTGTTCATTTATTGTACATTAAGTTAGTTTTAAATGCTTAAATCAGTCGGTTTTAGTACAGCAGAAGTCAGAAGCTTAACTCTAATTGATAGTAAGCTTATTTTCGGCCATGTTGGCCTTGAATTACAACAACGGGAGGGTGCGTCGTCTCTACCTAACAGTTGGGAGAGTTGCCACACAGCATTCCGGTAGAGATGCCTCATTGCTGTTAGCAGACCCCGGATTTTTATGCAGTAATAGGTTAGAATGCAAACTAATTTGGTTGTTAGGATGTGTAGTCTAGGCCGCTCATCCGGAATGTAGTGAGAGTAACATACATTCAAGGAGTTCTGATCTGCCGAACCCCTAACGTCTATGCAAAGCTCATAGCATAACCGTTGTGCAGATTACCCTATACTTGTTACCCGCTTCAGTTACTTTGCATTCTGAGTTATTACTGCATAACAATGCGAGCTCTAGCTATTAGATTCTAATAGCGATCTGGAAACATTCAATACTATTCAGAGTGTATTCTATTCGGATATTTTATTGCCTCATGATTCTTAAAATACATCATTTTATGTTGTTGCTTTCATTGTTAACAGCCGTGTTGAAACACCGGACCCGTGAGATCTCCGAAATTAAGCAACATTGGGCGTGGTCAGGAGTTGGATGGGTTGCCACGCGCTGTTGGTGGGGGGTAAGGGAATGGAGGAGCGGAAAGGAACTGGCCACCCTACCGCACGTAAACTCCGGCTCAGTAACACCTCTGAGGAGGTTCGGACCTGCCTTCGGGCAGAATAACCCTTACTTTACCATACCATTGTTAACATTATTGTTACAACATACAAATAATATTATTTTCAGAAATATAATTTTTAAACATGGATGGATCGCAGACTAACAATCAACATGATTCTGTGTTAATGGAAATATGTTCCAAATCTGTTCATGTACTAACGTCAGGAGAGGAAGACGAAAATGTAACCGTCGTTCCTTCCAACGCTTCAGGCTAATTTATGCCCCCTGTTTTGATATTTAAGGGTGTAAACAAGAAACCGGAGTTTGCTGATGGCTTGCGTAGTGGTTCTGACGTACAGTATATATGAACGCAAAGTCATCGTACATTAGTACAGAGTTGTTCTACAAGCTATTCATTGATCATTTTCTAAAACACAAAGAAAGAGGAAAGGGCCTTCTAATTTTAGATGGTCCCGCCTCCCATAGGAGTTCACCGCAGTTGCTTCAGACAGGTATTGATAACGATGTGATGATAATCTGCCTACCTAGTCACTGCAGTAAAGCCTTACAGCCCTTGGACATGTCATTTTTCAGGTTTCTGAAAACATATTTCCAGAAAGAATCCATTGCACACGCACATTCATAAAATTGAAGTTAAAATATGATTAATTTAATGGCGTGAAGTATGAGTAAGATTCTTTTAGCGGTGAATGATTAAATTATATAGATATAATTGTCTTATAGTATGTTCTAATGTTCAGTTATATTGATGTTGAAAAATAGCTTATATTTGATTTTTCTCTTGATTATTTTAATTGCGGCATCTATCCCGAGCAAAGTTGGCATCTACACCGGGTTCCAGGGAGAGAAGCAGCTGATGCAACAATTACTTTGTTCTCACCTTTCTCCCATTTACTTTAAATTATTAGACCTAATGTTTTGCTCATCTCTGATTTAATGTAAATATTTTCAAATTACCCTCAATCAGTTTGCAACAACGTTAAAAATCTACGGATATATAACAAAAATGTATAAAAAGTGCAGCATCTCTACCGGAATTACTTTATGCAGTAATGTTTTATGATTATTATTATTCTTTCTTTTTAAACCTTTTACCCTGCAGGGTTGGTATTTCCCTCGGACTCAGCGAGGGATCCCACCTCTACCGCCTCAAGGGCAGTGTCTTGGAGCGTGATACGTTGGGTCGGGTAGAAACAACTCAGGAGGAGGACCAGTACCTCGCCCAGGTGGCCTCACCTGCTATGCTGAACAGACACCTTGTGAGGGTTGGGAGGAGTGGAAGAGATAGCCAAGGAAGAGAGATGGAAGCGGCCGTGGCGTTAAGTTGGGTACCATCCCAGCATTTTCCTGTAGGAGAAGTGGGAAACCACGGAATACCACTTCGAGCGTGGCTGAGGTGGGAATCGAATCCCCTCTACTCCTTTGACCTCCCGAGGCTGAGTGAACCCCATTCCACCCCTCGTACTGCTTTTCAAATTTCGTGGCAGAGCCGGGAATCGAAACCGGGTCTCCGGGGGATGGGTGGCAGCAGCTAATCGCACTAACCACTACACCACAGAGGTGGACATTATTATTAATGCTTATCTTGGGTCGAATTATCTGCCCACCAATGATCATCCTTCGTTTTTATGAGTGCGTAATAAATATACCTTCAATGAGAGTTGAACAACTTAACACCTTTATATATTCAATGAGATATGAAAAGTTTTACAAAGTATTTCTCGGCTGGGCCGAACAAGAAACTTCTCATAGCCATGAGTGTTCCTCTACGTTAAACACGAATTGTAATAAAATACAACTGAAAGATGGTAAGGAAGTCGCCTAGTCCCTATTTGGACATCAAGTGTGAAGGTATTGAAGTATTAATTATCCTTCCATCCCTGTCTTATTTTGAATATTACTGTAATCAAATCAGGAGTATAGCCTACCAATAATAATGACGTGTGGCCTCTTTCCGGCGCAGGTCTTTAAAGTTGACGCCTCATAGGCAACCTGCGCGTCTGTGAGGGGTTCTATCTATAATGAATATCAATGCTGAATACGAAACACGCAAACCCAGCCCCCGAGCTATCGGAAACAACCAATGAAGTTTAAAATTCCCGACCATGCCTGGAATCGAACCTGGGACACCTTAGACCAGAGCTCAGCGTGCTAAGATAGGCAAGGAACAGTACGGCTTTAAGGTGAAAGATTGAAGTATTTTATTTATCCTTCCAACCTTGTTTGATCTTAAATGGTACTCTTATCAGGTTACAAAATTGTCCACGGAAGCGTCGTAGAATATAGTCTGAAGACTGGAAAATTCTTCAGTTCATCGTAAAGTAGTGCGTTTCTGTGAGAGTACCAGTTCACAAGTATCGGGGTAACAGCATTCTTACATCCCAGAGTAGATGGACTAATACACGTGCCCAATGTTAATGAGCATCATAAAAGTCAGGAATCTTCTCCTTAGTCGAGTGCCGAAATTAATTCCATTGTTGCTGTCAGCACGGTTCACCTTGTTGTATCCTTTGTATTCTATTCATCTCATTGTACAGTCAAAGGGAGTTTGTTTAATTTGGAAGTAAACAGGGATGCTTCTGAGATGGAAGAACTAAAAGAAAGTGAATCAGAATGGATATGATGTCACAGGAACATGATCAAGAAACTAGCAGAAGGACAAACATGTGGCACCGAGCGAGTTGGCTACGTGGTTTAAGCTGTGGTAGCTGATAGCTTGCATTCGGAAGAAAGTGGGTTCGGACTCTACTGTCGGTAACCCTCAGTAGCTTTTACCATAGTTTCCCATTTTCAACCAGGAAAATTCTGGATGTGTACCTAATTAAGTTTATGGTCGTTTCCTTCCCATTTCTTTTTTTTTGCTAGGGGCTTTACGTCGCACCGACACAGATAGGTCTTATGGCGACGATGGGATAGGAAAGGCCTAGGAGTTGGAAGGAAGCGGCCGTGGCCTTAATTAAGGTACAGCCCCAGCATTTGCCTGGTGTGAAAATGGGAAACCACGGAAAAACATCTTCAGGGCTGCCGATAGTGGGATTCGAACCTACTATCTCCCGGATGCAAGCCACAGCCGCGCGCCTCTACGCGCACGGCCAACTCGCCCGGTCCTTCCCATTTCTAGCCCTTTCTCAACACTGAGTCACTGTTAGTATGACACAAAACAAATGGCAAAAAAGTCAGCATTTGACTCTGGACAGCTTTAAATGAGGTTCACTGTGTGGTAATGTTTATCTGTTTACTTCTCAAATCTGTTTCGTGCTTCCCTTCTTTAAAAAAAATCCTTAGTCTAATTCTTGTGCTATGAGGTTTAAAATTTGGTTTAGATGTTCATCTCACAGCTACGTGGCCCTAACCGCGCGGACAACTCACTCAGTCAGCACATCAGCATCAAGAACAACAGGTAGGTATGGCAGGTAAGTGACAATATCACTGGCTACTGACAAAGGCACCCATGGCTTGAATGCCGCCTAATGTGCGTGGGATATTTTAATTAGATTCCAAATAAATTGGCGCCCCCTTCTCTATAATTATGATATTAGCAATTACGAAAGTCTAATACCTTGCTTTCTTAATAATAATAATAATAATAATAATAATAATAATAATAATAATAATAATAGTAATAATAATAATAATAATAATAATAATAATAATCATAATAATAATAATAATAATAATAAACCGAGCTCAATAGCTGCAGTCCCTTAAGTGCGGCCAGTATCCAGTATTCGTTAGATAGTGGGTTCGAACCCCAGCTCTGAAGATGGTTTTCTGTGGTTTCCCATTTTCACACCAGGCAAATGCTGGGGCTGTACCTTAATTAAGGCCACGGCCACTTCCTTCCCACTCATATCATGTTCCTGTCCCATCGTCGCCATAAGACCTATCTGTGTCGGTGCGACGTAAAGCAACTTGCAATAATAATTTATGTATGTTTAGTCCTCAGCCCGAAGGCTGGTTGGATCCTCAACAGTTTCGTCATCAGCTGTTATAGATGGCCTAGGTATCACTGAAGAGGCGTACTACGGAAATGAGGAGTGAGGTAGTTTCCTGTTACTTTCCTCGCCGAGCCAGAAGTCGCTATTACATATCAGTCTGCCAAGCCCACTGAAATGCATGCACTAACTGACCCTATAGCTAATATTTTCACACCATTCATAGCAGGGACTGGCTGCAAAAGGAATGACATTACTAGCATCGCTCATACCTCAGTCACTTTCATTTTGCCAAAGCCAAGGATAAAGCTGGGACAGATCAATGAAGGTAACAAGATTGCTCTAGCCCGTACCAGAAGACATAGTGCATTGTAAACACTAGGTCCTGCCAGCAAAGGCATCAATAATAATAATAATAATAATAATAATAATAATAATAATAATAATAATAATAATAATAATAATAATAATAATAATAATAATACCGGGCGAGTTGGCCGTGCGCGTAGAGGCACGCGGCTGTGATCTTGCATCCGGGAGATAGTAGGTTCGAATCCCACTGTCGGCAGCCCTGAAGATGGTTTTCCGTGGTTTCCCATTTTCACATCAGGCAAATGCTGGGGCTGTACCTTAATTAAGGCCACGGCCGCTTCCTTCCAACTCCTAGGCCTTTCCTATCCCATCGTCGCAACAAGACCTGTCTGTGTCGGTGCGACGTAAAGCCCATAGTAAATAATAATAATAATAATAATAATAATAATAATAATAATAATGGGCCTAATAACGTTATTTGTTTTACGTCCCATTCGGAGAAGTGAACGTGCCGGAATTTTGTCCCGCAGTAGTTCCTTAACGTGCCAGTAAAGTTACCGACATGACGTCGACGTATTTGAACACCTTGAAATTCCACCGGACTGAGCCGGGCTCGAACCCGCCAACTTGAGCTCAGAAGGTCAGCGCTGTAACGTCTGCCCTACACAGCCCGACCCAAGCAGTGATGTCTTACTTGATCACCACGCCCCATTTAAATTTTCAGCAAAAATATACTTTTCCTTTTTTTAAAAACGTACCGTACCGTGCCGTACGTAAAATTACATTTTAGGCACATTGGCTACTACCAATCAATTCATAATGCCTTCCTAGCAAATTCTATTGCAGTCGGCTCGGTTCAACCCAAACATTTTAGTGTCGATGGATGGGCTATGGCAGATTTTTTTTTCTTTCGTCAATTTGTTGGTTTTTCCCTCGGACTCAGCGAGGCATCCCATCTCAGCCACCTCAAGGGCAGTGTTTTGGAGTGTGAGACTTTGAACGGGGATACAACTGGGAAGAATTACCAGTACCTCTCTCAGGCTGCCTCACCTATACTGAACAGGGGCTTTGTGGGGGATGGGAAGATCGGAAGAGATAGGCAAGGAAGAGGGAAGAATCGGCCGTAGCCTTAAGTTAGATACCATTCCCGTATTTGCCTGGGGAAGAAGTGAGAAAACGCGGAAAACCACTTCGAGGATGGCTGAGGTGGGAAACGAACCCCCTCCATTCAGCTAACGTCCAGAGGCTGAGTGGACCCCGTTCCAGTCCTCGTACCTCTTTTCAAATTTCGTGGTAGAGTCGGGAATCTAACTCGGGCCTCTTGGGGTGGCAGCTGCATGGCTAAACGATTATCGTGCTGGTTCGGTTCCCGGCCGGGTCGGAGATATTAACATTCATTGGTTAATTCCGATAGCTTGGGGGCTGGGTTTTTTGAAGTTTTCAGCATTAGAATTCGTCATAGGTAGGGCTCCAGACTCACAAACGCGCAGGTCGCCCATCAAGTATCAACTCGAAAGACCTGTATCAGGCCTCATCGGAGGCCACACGCCATTATTAATATAATAAAAATGTTTTAAAAGCACAATTTTTTCACTCCACTTTACATGTATAAACTTCAGTTAACACCATAAGAACTTCTGAATCAGGTACTTCTATCTGTTAAGGGTTGTACGAATCCGAATGGATTAAGCGATTATGCCGTTTCATTTCATACTTCTTAAGTTGTTTCATTTTACCGTTACAAACATGTTAATTCGCCTAATGTGATCATTCAATATTCAGTCAAAATCTCAGTCTATCCAGAAAAGTGTGATGTCACTGAAATATCATGTATATATATAAAGTTATAGGGGGTCCACTGTCGGTAATTTCGTTTGTTTTGCCAATTTTTGAGATATTTATCCGTTTTAGGTCAACTCAAAACCGAATCGGTAGTTTTTATTTTTTGTGTCTGTTTGTTCCATCATCAGGGCGAAACGGCTGAATAGATCTCTACCAAGAGTCATATTTAGAGTATACTCATCCCGGGGAGGGTTTTGATATGCATATGATTTAAAGTCTTTGAACAGACGGGTGTTGTGTAGAAAACCAGAACACTTTTCCTCAATTTTCTCTTATACTTTTGATTTCCTGTAAATCCGTGGACTGTGTGTGAAATGTCTCATCATTATAAACAACTTTTTTTTATGTTCATAATTTAGCTTAGGGGCATACTCTTCAAATGACGGAAAAAATTTCTATTTTCTGCGGGTATCATGGTCTGCATTGAGTGACCGACAGACCGACAACGAGCCTACAGGTTACCATGGCATCGTCTCTGACTGCTTGCCAGCATGTACAGTATGTAACGTATTGCCATTTTCGTCATCATTCCTATAAACTCCTGGTTGTTCCTTGGGTGGACAGCAAGAGAGACGTCAATCGGCCATGCTGCGGATATTGGCGAAATATCGTTGGAGGTTATAACCATCCTCGAATAGCTTAAGAAATAACACCATAAGTCATCTTCTTATCGGTTTACCTAAGAATCCCTGTGCCTAAATTTCTCCTCAGTTACCGCTTTTTTACATCCGTAACTTCGTACTTTCATAATTTATTGAGGGACATTTGATTTTCTAATACATCCGCTTGGTATTTACACATTTGTCCCATCCGGCTGTCGTCAGTTACAATCCTATTTTCGAGTAATTTCAAATTTCTTAACTGTATCACTTTATTCCTTAATTTCTCCGTATGTAGCCAGTGCTAATCCCGATACCTGGACAATCTTTTCTTTGAAGAAAAATTCCAAGTTGTTCAAATGTATAACTTTTGGCCCCGGAAAATATCGAAATATGGATGCATTTTAATGACGGTGCAGACCTTCGTTTCGGGATAATTTGTGGCTAAACGGTAAGTCGTATTACAAACACAATCGCCGTTCTATTGTTGATACGATTGTTGATACGTTAGATAGCGCTGCATTTCTCGGTTATAATCAAATCTTTTAAACTCGATTGTTCCTGGCTTTAGGAAAATTGGCCTGTCTTATAATGAAAATTCTCCAGAATGGTTGTTGCCAAGTGAGCCTGCTGTTATAGTAGACACTCCCGACATCGATTGTGATTGGCAATAGGAAATGTGGCCTGCCATAATTTTCAAAACTTCCCAAATGTCTACCTTACATCGGAAATAACGTATTCTGTCCTCTCTTCTTTATTTCTAGGATAGCGCTGAGAGGCATGCAATTTAATATAATATTACTCACTGCCTTTACAGTGGTGTACAGAGTGTACAATGTAGAATACCGTAGCGAAGAACGGGTACATTTGCTAGTCTCAAATAATCTCAGAATCAGTCGGCGCCTGCCCATTAGACAACTTCGCTCTGGTATAGCAGAAACCAGTAGTTAATACATGCAGTCAGCAGTATTCGTGATGGAAGTGTAAAGCGAGGGAGGCCACGCTCTATTTAAGCGGTGGCAATTAATAATGGCTGCTGTTTACTCGGCAGGACAGACTGACCTTACATTTTTCATGGTCGTTTGCCTTCTTTCAAATGGCTTGGCCACCTCTCACCATAAAGTGAAAGAGCTCCTGTATTTAATGCAATGCTCTATTGTTCCAATGAGAATATTTCGCAATCTAACAGTATATTTCTGCTATAAATGTTGATAATGAGGAGGAGTATAAAATTTTTTAATGGTATGGTATTTCCTAGAATTAGGGAAAAGATGGTCGGACTGAATAGCTCAGACGGTGGAGTGCTGGCCTTCTGAGCTCCAGTTGGCAGGTTCGATCTGGGCTGACTTGAAGGTGCTGAAAAACATCACCCTCGTGTCAGTGATTTGCCAGTACGTAAACAAAACTCCAGCGTGACAAGACTCAGGCACTTTGGCGGCTCGGAAAAACGTGAAAATACTTGGAGGGACATACAACCACACCATCATCATCATCATCATCATTGAAACAAAAAATGAAGATCCACAGCCTGTTTCCAGTCATTCGAACTGGTCAGGAATGGAATGAATGAAGCCCCAATCTAGCGGCGAGGATGGAAATTATGCCGGCTGTCGAAGCCTGTCACACTCCTCTGGGGCAATGATTAATGAATGACAGATGAAATGAAATGATATTGGAGAGTGTTGCTGGAATGAAATATGACAGGGAAAATCGGAGTATCCGGAGAAAAACCTGTCCCGCCTTCGCTTTGTCCAGCACAAATCTCACATGGAGTGACCGGGATTTGAACCACGGAACCCAGAGGCAGGCGCGCTGCCGCCTGAGCCACGTAGGCCATCATATAATTATTTACAAGAAGATGACGTAATTTACGGAAAATATCTCTCCTACAGGTGAGTGTGAAACATATGATTGAACTTCACACGGGTTTATATTGATGATTATGCTTATAAGGAAACTACTTCAGTTGCAAACCACTTTCAAATAGCACTGATTATGATTTGGAAGACGACCATTATGAAACGATATTCGTACCTAATCTCATTTTTAAGGACCTAGTACTATTTATAAACAAACCAGCAAAGCATGAAAATCGAAACCCTGCACTTATTGTTTCCTATTAAGTTTATTTCAAACATTAAGTAAGTTCACCCTCTATTACGTTTATTGTGATAATTATTTTGTTAAGAATATAGATAAGGTGCTGTACATTTCCGTCAAATTAGTAGATGATCCAATAACTTGTCTATTTGTTAAATTTTAAGTATTCACTTCTTAGACTGAGCAGAATCTCAACCATGCCCAGAATTCCTTAGAGGATGCTATAGACTGGAGAAATATGAAAGGAATTCATAACGAACAAGAATAATTTGATTGAAAAAACATGGGATACATGAAGGAACAGACGTATATACGTCTTTGTAAGAAAATGCATATCAAGAAGACGCAAGGTGGTTTTTACTGTACATAGAGAGTTGGTTGCGTCGAACGGATCACGTAGCTGTGAGCTTGCATTCAGAATAGGGTAAGTTCAAACCCCACCTTCAGCAGCCTAGAAGATGGCTTTTCTTAGTTTCCATTTCCAAATCAGTCAAATTCTGGGGTTGTACCTTGATTAAGCTGTAACCACATCCTTCTTAGTCCTAGACGTTTCCCACACTGCGACTCTGAAAACATTCCATGTGTTAATGCGACGTTAAAAAACTAGCAACAGAGTGTGGGAGGGCTGTGACAGAGCCACGGCCGCAGGACTTCTGAGAGTAGAATATGTTGCGGAGTTCTTGGAGTGGTATTAGAAATGAGTGAATGCACAGAATTCAATTTTCTACCTTTTCCTTGGCTCTCCTGCCCTGTCAAATCATATTTTCATCGATTGGATTACATAATCTTGAGTGGCTTCTACCTCCATAGACTAGTTGTTGATATTATTATTATTATTATTATTATTATTATTATTATTATTATTATTATTATTATTATTATTATTATTAATGATGTGTGGCTTCCGACGGGGCCTGGTGCAGGTCTTTCTAGATGATGCCGTATAGGCGACCTGCGTGTCTATGAAGATGGCGCCCTACCTATAATGAATTCTAATGATGAAGACGGCATACACGCACGCAGCCCCCGAGCCATCGGAATTAACCAATGAAGATTAAAATCCCCGACCCGGCCGGGAATCGAACCCAGCTCCCCCTGGACCAAAGGCCAGGACGCTAACCATTATTAATGGAGACGGACATGATGATGAAGAATATGATGATGACGATGATGATGATGATGGTGATGATGATGATGATGATGATGATGATGATGATGATGTGTACCTTCCGGTGAAGCCCGGTGCAGGTCTTTCTAGTAGACGTCCATGGGGTGAACTGCGCGTCTGTGTGTGTGACAGTGGTGGTGGTAATGATGATAATAATGAGGTAGGGAGAGGGTGAATCCCTATGTCGGCACATAGCTTACTCAAGATGTCTGTTCAAGACGTAACGTCTCCGTCCGACAGAACGAATGACCAACAACAGCGGAGACGCAACATATATATGAATATCGTGCGGTCAGTTGCTGGTATTGTTATTTATCGATGTAACACTTGACATTGATAAGCGAGTTTTATACACAGTTCAAAAAAATTAGGGGAATATGTTTTGTAACGTCTGGTATATGAACGTTAATTTGGTAGGTGGGGTTCCAATGGTCGTGCAGCGTACCTTAGCTACTTATGGTATGTGAAATCGAAGTTATACTCCATCTGTAGGCGTAGCCATGCACTAACCTGTCAGATAACCCCTCAAAACGAAGTCATTAGCGGTGCGTCCGTGTGTCCTTGTGAGGTACACAGACTACTGAGGTCATTTGAGCACGTTGTACGTCAACCAGCACATCCCATGAGACATCTTAACGAGGTTCAAGTCGCAAGGAAGGATGGACTTTTCGTCGTGTTGCTGTGGATCTCGATGTCACTCCGACAGTTATTCAACGCTTGCGAAATCGCTACAATGAGACAGGCCAGTTTACAAGGAGGGTAGGACAAGGTTGTGGACGCATGGCAATCCCACAGGATGACCGATATCTGACCATCTGTGCGTTGCGGCGTCATTCAGCAACTGCCAGGGAACTGCAACAAGACCTCAGGAGTGTCACTGGAGTCACGGTGTCTGACCAGACAGTAAGGAACATGTTACAAGAAGTGTCCTTACGACCCAGACATCCTGTTCGAGTGCCCCGTTTAACGCAGCAACACCGCACAGCTCGCCTTCTGTTTGCCTGGAACCACGTCAACTGGCAACTTAACCAGTGGAGACCTGTGTTGTTCACAGACGAGTCCAGATTCCCCTGACACAGCGTGATGGACGTCAACGTGTATTGAGACGGTGTGGTGAGCAGTACATGCCAAATGTTGTCCAGGAAGGCGACTGATTCGGACAAGGTTCTGTGATGGTGTGGGGTGGCATCAGTATTGATGGCCATACGGATCTTGTCGTCGTCCGTGGTAATCTTACCGCTGCGGGGTAAATCGATCAGATACTGCTACAGCATGTGTTGGTTACTGCATACGGTGTTGGTGCTGAATTCGTACTTATGCATGACAATGTCAGGCCCATGTGGCGCGCATCACCAGAGCTGTCTTGCAAGAACTGGACATTCAAGAGATGGAATGGCCAGCAGTGAGTCCCGAACTTAATCCCATCGAGCATGTGTGGGATAGGCTTGACAGAAGTGTTCGTGGGTGTCCTGTTCCACCACAGACTCTCCAAGACGTCGAACAGGCTCTCATTGAAGAATGGGACGTATTACCACAACGTGACCTCCGTCGACTTATACGAAATATGACACGTAGGTGCCAAGCTGTGATAAATGCTTGTGGTAGACATACACCATACTGGTGCTCTCCAACTGTCATAAAAATCCACCTTGGAGGACTGTTATCACTTTGTTTCGCCCCTATTTGGACATTTTCGTGTGTGTT
The DNA here is from genome assembly GCF_040414725.1 of Anabrus simplex. Taxonomy (NCBI): domain Eukaryota; kingdom Metazoa; phylum Arthropoda; class Insecta; order Orthoptera; family Tettigoniidae; genus Anabrus; species Anabrus simplex. The sequence continues at coordinate 636,134,168 of NC_090265.1, read as the reverse complement.
CTGAAAATGAACGCGAATCCATCGATGTTCTTATGTTCTTTTTTATACTTCAACAGCAAAGAACAAAGGATTAGTTGGCAATATACCTGGGTGTGAGGTATTGTTTTGTGGAGCATGGCGTACGTTCAAAAACATGTTCCCGTAATTTTTTTGAACTGTGTATATTACCATCCTTGAAGAAATCGTATCCTACGTACTTGAAATTAAATCCTGCCTGAATGAAGGCGGGAGGCTTGGTTTATGAATCAAGAAGAACAAAAAAAAAAAAAACCAAAAAACCAAGATACTGATATTAGATACATCTTAGTCTCTACCAGATACTGATGTACTGCCACTATGTGAGGAAGATCAGTTTATTTTCTGATCTCTGTGCTTCATTTAAATGGTGGCTCTACACAGGAAATATATCGAAGAATAGTTCTAGCTAGAGTGGTGGTGGTGATTATTGTTGTAAAAGGGAGTACAACTAGGCAACCATCCTCTATGAAACACTGTTCAGAGGGATAAAATGGTGGGGATCTGACTCTTCGAAAAATGAAGGTATCGGCCAAAGAAAGACCAGGGCACTGAAGGGCGTGAAAAATGAAGGACTCCCTAGGATTCCGTAATCCAATACCGTCGGGGTCGGAAAAGAACAAGAGTTGGCCAAGGGAGGTCAGATAGGATAGATAAAACTGAGGAGCTTGACACAAGTGGAAGCAATGCCAGGACTCAGCTGAGGGCCCCATAATTGCCAACCCACGCTCCCAAGTTTACAGCCCCTAGGGTCCCTTTTAGTCACATCTTACGACAGGTAGAGGTACTGTGGGTGTTATTCTACCGCTCCCACCCACAGGGGGATTCTAGCTGGAGATGCTGTATCTAAGTAAACACGTAACTTGCCTCACTAAATTCTGTATGCTGGCTATTCATCCCGAAGGCTGTTTTGATCCTCAACAGCTCCAGCCGTCACTGAAGAGTATTGTACGGAAATGAGGAGTGAGGTAGTTTCCCGTTGTTTACCTCGCCGTACCAGAATTTTCCGTTACCAGTCTGCCTAGCTTACTGAAATGCACACACCAACTAACCCTGAGAGCGACATTTTCACACCATTCGTAACAGGGACTGGCTAAATAACGAATGGCATCACTCGCATCGCTCATACCTTAGTAACTTTCATATCGTCAAAGCCAAAGATGAGACGCAGACAGGTCAATTACAGTAAAAAATTTGATCTGGCCCGTACTAGAAGACATAGTGCAATGCAAACACAAGGTCTCGTCAATAAAGACACTCACTATTGAGAATGTTTCAGGCTTTAGTGTTTCCAGCTTTCCTTTGTGGAGCAGAATCATGGACAGGCACTGCACGAGACTAAAAATGAATTTATGCTCTTGAGATGTGGACATACTGTATAAGATGATGTTAAGAATAACATAGTTGGACAGCAAACTAATAATTCAGCCCTTCAAGCACTCAATGTGAAGAGCAGATTGTCAATTATTAGTTTCCAGTGAATTCTGCAGTACTTTGGACACACAGTGTAGTTTGGTGACAGGAGAATAACTTGGAAAATATTCAATTAGTAGCATCGAGGACTTTGAAAAAGAGGCAGCAATCCAGAAAGGAGTGAGGCAAGGCTGAAGTTTGTCCCCTCTCCTTTTCAATGTTTGCATAGAACATGTGATAAAGGAAGTCAAAAGAAGAATTTGAAAAGTGAATCAAAGTGCAAGGAGAGGAAATCAAAACCCTGAGATTTGCCGATGATATTGTTATTTTATCTGTCTCTGCAAAAGGTCTCGAGAAATTGCTGAATGGTATGGACAGAGTCATGGATAAGGAATAAAAGATGAAAAGAAATGAGTCCAAAACAAAAGTAATGGAGTGCATTCGAACAAAGTTAGGGGATGCAGGAAATATTAGATTAGGAAATGAAGTCGTAAAGAAAGTAGATGAATAGTGTTACTTGGGTAGTAAAATAACTAACGACGGTAGAAGTAAAGAGGACATAAAATGCAGACTAGCAAAAGTAAGGAAGACCTTTCTTAAGAAAAGAAATTTGTTCACCTCAAATATTGATATAGGAATTAGAAAATATTTTTGAAGTCTTTCGTCTGGAGTGTGGCATTGTATGGACGATAACTAGCTCAGAAAGAAAGAAAAGAAAGATAGAAAGAAAAGAAAGAAAGAAGGAAAGAAAGAAAGAAGGAAAGAAAGAAAGAAAGAACGAAAGCTTTTGAAATGTGGTGTAAGAGAAGAATGCTGAAGGTGAGATGGGTAGATAGAATCACGAATGAAGAGATACTGAATTAATTTGGTGAGGGGAGATCGATTTGGCTAAATTTGACCAGAAGAAGAGATCGAATGATAGGACACATCTTAAGACACCCAGGACTTGTACAGTTGGTTTTTGAGGGAAGTGTAGGTGGTAAGAACGGTAGGGGTAGACCAAGGTATATGACAAGCAGGTTAGAGCAGATGCAGGTTGTAGTAGTTATGTAGAAGCGAAGAGGTTAGCACAGGATAGGGTGGCATAGAGGGCTGTATCAAACCAGTCTATGGACTGATGACTCAAACAAAAACAACAACCGTAACATGTTTCCATTGAGTCCCTGAAGGGGACGACGGGCCTCCTAGACGGTGACGCCGTCTCTCAGACAAGGTCATTCGCATCGGAGAAGGAGGTGTGTGGTGAAGGCGAGGGTTGGCGGCCGGGGTCTATGCTAGTAACTGTCCCGGGATTCGCCTTAGTGCAGGAGAATGGAAATCCACGGAAAACCATTTTCAGGACAGCCGACAGTAGGGACCAACCCCTCTCCATCTCCCGAATACAGAGGCGTAGAGCCACGGTAGAGCCATAGCAACCCGTCCTCTGTTCGGCTGGTCGGGCGAAATGCAGGGCTGTCGGACCATGGGCCAGCCGTGGCGACTTGAATGCCGAGACCTACCCTGCATCCGTCGACCTTGAAAACGATGATTATTCAAGGCAAAGTTGGAGAGCAAAGACTGCATGAAAGTCCTGCAAAGCGATGGCTGGCGCAGATAACGCAGAAGACAAGTCGAACGTTGGGCTGGTTAGTCCGCGTTGCCGAAGGACGAGAACAATGGAGAGAAACTGTAAAACGTATCCTATAGTCAGCAACTTTCAACTAAGAAGGACGGAGAGATGATCACCTGACATTCAATCGTTTTAGATTGTTTCCCAACTATCCCATTAGACTTTGAAATGCTAGTCTTCATATATGCATGATTTATAGTTATGCTGCAACGCTTTTCAAGTTTCAAATGTGTTATGAATGTATTATTAATAATTGGAAAGAGCCAGTGCAGCTGTCATACACTTATGTGACGAGTTCATTGTGGTTTTATGCATCACTGTGATAAAGCCTAGGTCGAGTGAGCAGTTGGAGATCATGAACAGGGCAATACCATATTTACTTAGACGTGAAGGCGATTCCCCATTCCGGAATATTTTCCTTTCCTTTGCTTCTCTTCGCTTCACCTACCTTTATCTATGTATATAATTTAAACGTGTAATACAGTACAATACTGTGAGAAAACCGCAATACTAACGCCTATGTGTCATACATCAAAAGAAAGGTCTTCATCTGAGGATGAACAGAAAAAGATTATTTCATTAAGGCATTTATTTGCGTAAAATAGTCATTTATTCGAATAATACGATGCTTATGTCTTTGCAGTTAACTGTATTCGCCGGCAGTTATCTCCCCTGATCTTCCTATGCCAGCCTAATAGAGTGCTCTGTGAAAATTGTCTGTGCAGATTTTTCTATGTTGTTCCGATAAATGGCTCTGTGAAATCAAGTTATTACCAGAATGTAAGTTGTTGCACCATGCACATGATGCGGTGTATGACAAAATTATAAAATTACATTTTATCAGAGGTGCTTTCAAGAATCAGGTAATTTATCTACCTAAGATTGATTTGGAGTCTACTGACAGTAAGCTGCCTTTCAAATTTAAAAGGAGGCAGGTGGTTGGATGCAAAGTGGGTCTCGGCCGACAAGTGGCCACGGCTGGACCGTGGTCCAACAGCTCTGCACTCCGAGAGGCCAACCGAGTGGAGGAGGGGTAGCCACGAATCTACCGTGGCTCTACGCCTCCGCATTCGGGAGACGGTTAAAGGGCCGGCACCAACCGTCGGCTGTCCTGAGAATGATTTTCCGTGGTTTTCCATTCTTCTACACTAAGGCGAATGCCGGGATAGTTCCTAGTATAGGTCACGGTCGCCAACCCCTCACCTTCTCCAAGCATCTCCTTCACCGTAACAAACCTCCTGACCTGAGGGACGGCGTTACCGTCTAAGAGGCCCGCCTTCCCCTTCAGGGGAGGAATGAAAATATTTTAGTTGTAGTAGTAGTAAAATGAGGCAGCTGCTGTTACGTCTTGCTTTCGCAATGACCGCTAACAAATCACAGGGGCAAAATTTTGGCAAAATATGTATTTACTTCAGCCATGATCATTAATATGTGGCATTAAATAGCTTCAGCTGCGGGGGATGTCACATTTAAAATTGTAACTACATAATATTCGGGCTAGATCCCCGAAACTGAAAAAAAAAAAAAAGCAAAGTCACCTCCGTACAGGCCATGAAGGCCCTTGGGATGTAAAGGCTTCCACCATTTTTAACCTCGACACGTGATGGGGTAGAGTTGTTAGCTCTACGCCCGGCCGCCTTTGCCCCCAGGAATTAACCTGGTACTCATTTTTGGTGTAGGCTGAGTGAACCTCAGGGCCGTATGCACCTCCTGAAGTGGAAATCTCGTTTCTTAAATTTTACGACTTCCTGACGGGGATTCGAACCCACGTCCTTCCGGGCGAACCGAGCACGCCTTTACCGCCTCGGCCAGGCAGCCCCTCCCGAAACTGAAGGGTACAAAAAATGATTACTGTGAAATACTAAAATCAGATAATGAATAGGACAGTTAAATGCAATAATTTACAGTGAACTGTAGCCTAGTTTATTAAAGTGATTAAAACGTGACTGTTATTCATTTATAGTCTTTGTTCTCAGCTATTGCTGCAACAGGCCATTAGCATTATCTTGAATTCGAACACTGTCCTACGCTCTTCATTCCTCTCACCTCATGGATTATGTCCTATAAAATTCTACATTCATGCCACCGTATTATGATAGAGTGAAAAGAGCTATTAACCTCAAAGAGTAATGAGCGTTCAGTTGGCAGACATGCAAATTAGTAGGAACGTTTTTGCCCTCAGCCAGACAAGTTCTGATGCCGCATAAAGAGCGAAGCTTTCAGAAATCGGCAAGAAATTTGCTTACTTTGTGAGAGTGAATTCATTCACTTTCCAAATAATATGACAGTGCTGCAGGTTACGATATTGAATATGCATGTTAGTTTCATAATACGCCAAGATGGCGTACAAAGCGGCAATAACAAATTTTACTCACAAATTTTGCAATCTCTTGTTATGACTTGCTGCATTTTTCTGTAAATAAATTGGAGCTAAATTGCTTTACTGTTAAAAGTACGAAATTCAGTAAAACTTCTCCTAACGGACACTTCGGAATATTCTTCTAGATAACGAATATCTTTTAAAATCCTCAGCAGAAATACATCGGTATGTATGGAAAAGTTGCTTCTCAGTAACGGGCGTCCTCAGTAAAAGGGCGTGGACAAAACAAAGTATGTATTCAGGCTTTTTAAAAGTTTTCAATCCAGAAATTACCAGCGTTCCGCCGCAGTGTGACAGTGGGCTCATCAGTTGGACTGCTACATTTTTCTAAGACGCTGGCTGCTAGTGCCCCGTTGATACACAACTGGAATCCTCTCTTTCTAGAATAATGCAGTTACTTAGAACTAGGGGAAATATGTAGCCATACAAGTATAAAAGTCAAACGATAGGGTCCTTAAGGAAATAGACGAAACAAGGAAATTGAACAGCACTGTAGAAAAGAGGAAAATCAAAATCCTTGGCCACTCACTTTGACATAACACATTCCTCACGACTATACTGGAAGGAAAAGTTCTGCGTAAGAAGGGAAGCGGAAGGCCGAGGAAGAAGTATCTTGAATCCGTGAGGGACAAACTTAATTTGAAAAAATATGTTGACCTGAAACGCTCAGCAGAGGAGAGACAAATGTGGTTTGCAGCGACAAGGCCTTGCCTATAGGGTATGAATGAATGAATATATAATTGCCTGCCTTGAAGAGCTGTGTATTAAGACGAGCACAAAAGCCCAGTCCCCGAACCAGAAGAATAAAATAAACGGGTAAAAGTACTGAGGTGACATGCTGGTAGTGTCACGACTGGAAATAGTCCTAAGGGGCATGAACACTTTAATATTTGCAGTCGATAAAATTAAATTGCAGTTTCCTTATGGAAAGTTAATTTTTATGTGGAAAACCAAAGGCAGGTATTTATATACTGTAAGTGGAGGTACATATCTCCCTCATTATCCATCACTGCTTGGTCCTTTGAAGGAGGCTTGTAGTGACTGTCTCTCGTCGGCGTTTGTAGAGTAAGCTTCGACTTACAAGTAGCTCTGCACTCCGACCACGGCCGACTGGATCCCTCGCTGCGCTGCAGCTAGCTAGAGCGACGCATCAAGTCGGCCGTGCTCCGACCGACCGCCCGAGCAGAGAACGGGTAGCCACGGCTCTACTCTAGCTCTACACTTCTGCATTCGGGACATGGAGAGGGGCTGGTCAACCCCGCCTGCTGTCCTGGGAATTGTTTTCCATTCCCCTGCACTAAGGCCAATGCCGGAACAGTTCTTACTGTAGGCCACGGTCACTAACCCCCTTCACCTTCTCCGAGTATTTCCTTCACACCGCTCCAAGTCTTCCTGGTTTGAGAGAGGGCGTTGCGCTCCAAGAGACACACCGTACCTTTTCAGAGTACGGAATGACAATTTTTTAGTTAGACTGTCTTTTACAAATTATGATAATAAAATAATGTTATTGGCTCCACGTCCCACTAGGTGCTTTTACGGTTTTCGGAGACGCCGTTCCGGAATTTAGTCCCGCAGAAGTTCTTTTACGTGCCAGTAAATCTACCTACACGAGGCTGACGTATTTCAGCACCTTCAAATACCACCGGACTGAACCACGATCGAACCTGCCAAATTGCGTCCATTGATGACACTGTGTCCATAGAAAATCTACCCATGGATGTTGAGTGTTTCGTTCTATTTGTGACTGCTAAAATTATTGCATAAAACTCGGTCGGAAATGAGGATGAACTGTGAAAAGCAATACAAGCTCATGAAGTGATTCCATGTAAGGATGCCATTAAAGACGTGAGGGAAGTGAAAAATTATTTCATCCACAGCAGAGATACTAAGGGATATCACATTATTTCAGAAGTAGAAATGCCCCCCGAAAAGAAAAAAATCCATAAAACGAACTCTTTATGCCATATTTCTCTATTTTTTTTTTCAATTTGCAATTTGCTTCTACGTCGCACCGACACAAATAAGTCATATGGTGACGATGAGACAGGAAATAGCTGGGGGAGAAAAGGAACCGACGGTAGCCGTGATTAAGGTACAGCCCCAGCATTTTATTTGTGTGAAAATGGGAAATTACGGAAAACCATCTTCAAAACTGCCGACAGTAGGATTCGTATCTATTATCTCCCGAATGCAAGCTGAAAGCTTAAACCGCGGTTTTCTCTAAAGTAAAGGGGAAAAGAGATGTCGTGTGTTTTCATTTTGATCAAGGGAAGTTTCACTGTACGAGGTTACTGCTCCCTATTGATGTACCCCACGCTGTTTGTTTTGCTTTACTATTGAAAAGGAAAATCCACAGCCTGTGTCTAGTCATTCGACTGGGTCAGCGATGGAATTAATGAAGCCCCCATCTAGCGGCGAGGATAAGAACTGTGCCGGCTGCCAAAACCTGTCGCACTCTTCTGGAGCAATGATTAATAGTTGTCCGTACCCAGAGAAAAAACCTGTCCCGCCTCCACTTTGTCCGGCACAAATCTCACATGGAGTGAACCACGGAACACAGTGGTGAGAGGCCAGCGCGCCTCCGCCTCAGCCATGGAGGCTCCCTTTTGTTTTACTGTTACTAAACTTAATTGTACTGACGTAACATTTCCTATACTTGGACTGCAATTGTGCGTTCTCATATGGAAAGTGCGTCCCGAAATCGCTTTTACTTTTTGCGAATAGTGGACACTTCTTAATAACAGATATTTTGTACACTACACATAAATTACGCTAGGCCTATACATTAATTTACAATAGATTCGACGATTAGGGAACACTAGGACAGAATTTTTATCGTTGTAGTACAGAAACTGCAAGCGTGCATTGAGCCTAAATGGATCTTATAGTGGTTGCCTACCTACGGTCGCGGCTCAAACACAGCCTACCTAACCGAGAAAGATCAAACAAGGTCATGAGCCGGGGGAGGACTATAACGGCGACGGAACTGTGAACAGGCTCAGAGACTAAGCAGCCTAACCAAGCTCGGTTTGCAGAGATAAACTCATAGACCCGCTAACAATGAACAGATTGAACGGATTGAGATTGGAATTTGAGTCCAGTCGGTACAAGAGCGAAGTATGGGACTCACCAAGCTCAAAACTGTGTGTTCGCTAGAGTGCTGTTGCCAAGCGTTCTTTTTACTTTCATACAAACATTGAAGCTCTTAGCGCATTTCGCTGGACCATGGCACAGAAAATCACTTCGGTGGCTTTTATTTCTGTTACATGCTGAACACATATCAAAGTGTGCAAAATGAGTTACTTGATTTGACAAGACTGTGCGTTGGAGTTTGTGTCAAAACCACTCGGGTGAAAGTCTAATGGGGCTTATGGTTCCAATCTGTAGCTAGCTTCAGGTAGTTTTCGTCTACCATTTTAGATGGCGCTGGAGGTCAATCATAACGTGTAGATGGTTGTACACAGGTTCTGTAGATGGCACGCAAGTAGGCATGAAATGAGCGATATTAATAATTAAAGGCAGTTTGTCTCGAACTGAAGTATTTTAAGTCTAACCTCAATCAGTGGGCCCTTCTAACAAAGAATTAGTCATATAACGTCGAGCATCATGGAGATAATATTTCTGGATTGCATTGAATCCAACTTTATCCAATCGATTAACCTTGTTCGAACTTATATTGATTTTAAGCGATAATTCCCATGATGCTACAGTATTTGTGTTGTTTGCATTTGAATTCCAAGTGCCCATGTGCTTGAGATGTTAAACTTTGTTCCTTGTGCTTGTTTATTAGAAATATATCTTCGCCAGTCCTCCTGAAATCCTGTAGTACCTGTTTGAGTACACATCAGGGGCTGAAAGCTGAATGGTTCTATTAATGTAGTTCTATATGTTTCCTGTCTCAGTGTATTTAATTCTGTTATTTTTATTTTCATGTGATACCCCATTCTCTTGCATGTGGTTGCATATGGTGTGCTCTGCTGTATTGCTTTTAAAGGGATTTCTTATTTGTTATAATATCAGCTTTGAGTTAATTTGTCAATCATTCATTTGCAGTTAAAATCAGCTTTGAGGCGTAAGGTTATGTTCTCAGTAACATAGTATGCCACACGAACTAGGGGTATCAGATCATTATTTACAACCTACTAAGTACCTGGAAATAAAAATATATGAATTACAATGGATTGGGCAAGGAAGTAGTAGAACTGCATTAATATCGTCGGGGGGGGGGGGGGGGGGGGGCGATGGGCAGGGGAAAAGGGCGGTAGGCGAGGAGGAGGGGAACTGTAAACATAACCGGATGTGGGTCACTGCCCCGGATGCTGCTTCTCTGCGCTATCTGTTGATAATAGCAGTAAGGTATTGCACAAAATGCGCACTGTGGCGCTATCTCTTATTGGAGACTTAAACTACTAGCGCCTAGTGGCTTGGTACCTAAATTTATCATTGAGTTTCATCTCTATTCTATTCTATCCTCTTTGGTCACAAATGTGAGCGACAACCAACCTACGAGCCTTAAAGAAACTAAGTTCGTTTACTGAGTATCAGCGCGATTTATCTGACCTACCTGCCAATTGAGGCACAATATATTTACTTAATAAGTGATTTTCCAATTTAATGAATTAAAATGAAAATCCACAGTCAGTATCGCACTACCCGGAGAAAAATATGTCCCACCTCCGCTTTGTCCAGCACAAATATCAGTTGGATTGACCGGGATATTTGAACCACGGAACCCAGCATTGAGAGGGCGGTGCGCTGCCGCCCGAGGAACGGAAGCAAATTCCAATTTAATCAATAATTTCCAAATTATGAACATCTAAAAATACGAAAAGATTTAATTTACACACTTCCACCTCTCCTTAAATTGTTGTTTTACAGAAACATTCTGAAGACGAGATGACTGAACGAGATCACCTTCGTATGGTCCAACTTCGTATAGGCCTACCCCAAGAGGCTCATTGAACTCGACAGACTGGCATACATCTCGAACAGGCTCAAACGCGCATAGGCTCACTCCCGGCACGTATGAGTCTATATATTTAGGGCTCATACGGGCGTAGTAGTTCGAGACTCATTTGAGGCTTAATGCATACCTCGAAAAGGAGTGAGCCTAACTTGATGGCAGTACAGAGAACTCTTTTTAATTAGAATTCCAAGGTGAATAAGAAAAAATCCAAATTTCGAATTAACCAGGAATGACTATTTTAACGAAGATATGGTACAGTAAAGTACTGTAGGACTATAAATACTTAAAATAAATTCATTTTTATGAATAATTATTTCAGTATTATGCCTATTGCTCACGGTAAAATGTTTTGTAAAATTTGTTGTAAAATTAATTTTATAAAAATTTGGTGAAAACAAGTTGTGTTGCTCACGGTAAAATTATTTTATAAAATCCGTGGAAACATCGGGATGACCATCTATGAACTCACTTCTGAACTAAGATGTATATGTGCTGCCATCTATCGATAAACTTATAAACCAAGAATCAGCTGTTCAACTTACAGTGTGTTTGAGAGTATGGCTCCAACAAACAAAGCAAAACTTGCTACTTTAGCTGCAATTATATGTTGTACGGTAGTAAAAAGGAAGAAAAGAAATGCCAGGAAATGTTGGATTCGGGATTGGATCAAAAGAAGAGAAGAAGGTAGAGGATAGCTGTCCTTGGTCGAAAATTAGTTGAGGTTAGAAGAGCAACATTCATATAGGAATTCGGCGATTGTGTTTTCTGCCTGTCTTCTTGCATTTCTGTTGTGGTAAAGTGGCGTTTTAACTTCGTACAAACATGGATATTTCTGGTATTCGTCCAGTAAAACACTAACAGCTTCCTTAGTCCACCCGGGTCCTGCCATTTTACAAAGAAGTGTTTGTTTACTATCGAGCTTCCCAATCTTCTCACGGCGTGATGTCAGCTTCGCTGATTGGTTCGTTTCGTAAAATTAATTTTACGGAATAGAACATGTCCTATTCTATGAAAAGTTTTATCAAAGGTTTTGTAAAACTTGAATTTGACCGTGAGCAACAGAAATTTTATTAAATTTAATTATTGTACAATAAATTTGACAGAAAATTTTACCGTGAACAACAGGCATTATGCATTCTACCGTTACTTAAGAGCTGCCATGTTGTTCTGTACTGTAGATGAAAGTTTTCACACAAAAATATACTGTAAAAACACTAATAAAACAACAGCATTTACAGTATTTACGCACAATCCAGCACATTTAAAAATACACTAATTCCATTGCTCACTTTAAAAAGTTAGTGATTTTTGCTTGTTTGCACTGTGTGCATCTCGTTTTGATATTTTAAACATATTGGGAGAAGAAAGGTTCGGGCATGATTTCCGGTGGCCATTTGTGGATGCTCGTAGATAAGCGATGGTTAAGTCCATGCCGATTCCACATTCATTGATAGTTGCAGAGATAAAGGTTAAGTCTGTTAAGAATAGCGACTGCCCGACCATAACTAGAAAGCTACAATAAAAGTAGAGAATTCTTGGGAGTTATTTGAAGGCTTCAATTCGTTAGAGCGTTGCAAAATTACCCCTTAAATGCGAAATGCATTACTTGTTTTAAATATGAAGATTCAAAATGTAATGTTAGTTGCTAGAAGTGCACTGAAATAATTAATTACGAATATTCACCAAGATCATACACCTTTTTTTTTTTTTTTGCAATTTGCCTTACGTCGCACCGACACAGATAGGTCGTATGGCGACGATAGGATAGGAAAGGGCTAGGAGTGGGAAGAAAGCGACCGTGGTCATAATTTAGGTACAGCTCCAACATTTGCCTGGTGTAAAAATGGGAAATATATTTAAAAATTATTTGACAAAATAGATATTTTAAAATTTATTTGGGTCAGTTTTGAATGTACTGGTATATGCAAAACTGTGCGATTACTGTAGCTACCGCCACACTAATCTTCGGGTGTCTTTGCTCACGAATTCTCTGAGGTAAACAATATTTTAATTGTTTTACCTTTACTGTCTAAAGTTTATACTTCACTACAAATGATTTACAAGATGGATCATAAAATAAAAACTGTTAAATTATGCATAAACTAGCGACGTCCAGCGAGTTCGTTTGATATGTAGAAGTAAATGTACACTTTCAAAATCGTAAGGCAGATAAAAACAACCAAGTAAATTCTCGTTTACATATGCGCAATGCTGTGCATTTAAGGTTTAAGTTGCGATAAATTCCTGACTTCGAATTATCCAAATTTAAGCTTCTAAAATTCGAATTAAATGCTTTTATTTTTTGTATTAGACTAATCAGAATAGGAGTTTAAAGGGGAATAATCTTTTATTCGAATTGCCAAATTTTCTTATTATCCAATGTCGAATTAACCAGAGTCCACTGCAATTGTTGTTTTAAGGGAGAATAGATTGCCTCATCCCACAAACGCTTTCCAGATGTATGTTCCTGCTCCTCTCAAACCTCCTGACTACAATTTTGAAATATTTCGATCAGTTTTTAGCATCAACTCAAAATTCACTGAACAAGAATTAAGAGACCTTAATGGATTGAATAATATTTATGATTTCCTTTTGCATACATTTTCTGTGAAAATATTAATATAAGTCAGGCAGTGAGAAAGATTTCTCTTATAATTTGTTTTTGTAGTTAACTGAACAATCTAAAAGAGGTGATGAAGTCTATAATATTATCTGTTCAGTAGTTTGTGTGATATTGATATATTTCCAATGTCAGTTGCTAGAAGTGTGCTCAAACTAATTCATTGCGAATATTCACCAAGATCATACACTTTATAAATCAAACGTTTTGCTTTGCGTAGGATCGACACAGACAGGTCTTATGGCGACGATAGGATAGGAAAGGGCTAGGAGGAGAAAGGAAACGAACGTGGCCTTAATTAAGGTATAGTTCCAGCATTTGCTTGGTGTGACAATGGGAAACAACGGAAAACCAGTCACTGTCTCCCGAATGCAAACTCACAGCTACGTGACCCAAACCACACAGCCACTTGCTCGGTAACATTGCCTGTTAAGCAGCCATAAACGTTATGAAGTTTTCTGTATAAATGTATGATAAACACATACCTCTATGTCAGTTTGGACAATAATGGGGCTACAAATTAAACATAAAGGAACTTTATTTACATTTAAGAATAACTTAATTAACATCTAAAATTATGTCTAAACCGGAAGAATATTTATTAGTAGCCGAGTATTGCCAATAGTTTCTTAACTGATTTTAAAATTTAATCAAGTCCGGCTCGATGGCTAAATGATTAGTGTGCTGGTCTTTGGTTCAAGGAGTCTCGGGTTCAATTCTCGACCGGGTGGAGATTTTAATATCAGTTCATTCCTCTGGCTCTGGCTCGGGGGCAGAGGATTTGTGCCGTAATGAGCATTAGAATTCATCATAGGTAGGGATCCATCCTCACAGACGCGCAGGTCGCCTATAAGGCGTCAACTCGAAAGACCTGTACTAGGCCTCTCCGGAGTCCAAGAAGCATTATTTTTAATAACCTCCAAATTATGAAAGTGTAAAAATATAAAAAGATTTAATCTGCGCAGATTTATTTATTTATTTATTTATTTATTTATTTATCAATTCATTAATTAATTTATTTATTTATTTGGCGTGTGGCTGGAGATAAAGTGTCTATCGTAGGTATGATATACACTTCTATATACGTATATCTAAATTTTGGATGTAGATTACAATTTCCGAGGTCGCGAGAGCGAAGTCGCTAACAATGCCATTATACTTTCTTGTCTTACAATCGATGATGATGTGCTGGATCGTCTGTTGAGTAGCACCACGGTCACACTCAGGAGCTGAAATTCTGTTCCACTTGTAGTGGAAGGCTGCACAGATTCCGTGGTTGGTTCGAATCCTGTTCAGTGTGGACCATAATCTACGAGGGGGGTTGAAACTAGGTGGTGGTTTCTTCTCTACTGGAGGCATTGTTGGGTAGTATTTGTCGTTGAATCTCTTCTGCCATTCAGTGGGAGTTCGGAAGTTGCTGTTCCTCAAGTTCATGGCATCTCTTGTTGGTGGTTTTCTTGACCGCAGATGATTTGTGCTTGCGTCGCCGATATAATCATGTATCGGCAGTTGTGCATTGTTCTGTTGAATTATCTTAGGAGAACATATTTACGTCTGAGATCTGGAGGAGGAATATGACTTAACACTGGTAACCACTGTATGGGAGTAGATTTGATTGTGCCATTGATGACACGCATTGTGGTGTTCAATTGAGAATCTCTATATTTGTGTGCCGTAGCCGTGTTTAAACACCGGATCCCGTGCGATCTCCGAAGTTGCCACGCGCTGTTGGTGGGGGTAAGAGAATTGAGGACCTCCAACAATTTTTAAATGCTACCCTACCGTACGTAAACTCCGGCTCAGGCACACCTCTGCGGAGGTTCGGACCTGCCTTCGGGCAGAATTCACCCTTACCTTACTATATTTGTGTGGGCACTATTTAGCCAGACAGCAGCACAGTATTCGGCAGTCGCAGAGTTGCAGCTGTTTGCGTGGTTTTACAGAGAAATTTTGAATAAGGGATGACTAAACGCGATCATATTGGAATGCCCCAGCTTCGTATATTCCGAGTGGCCATGCACTGTAAGTCCCACCAAGAGCCAGACGAACAAGAGAATTAGTTGACGGCGAACATCTTTCAACGACTTAAAGCAAACCGGTATAACACTGGATAAAAGAGCGTTACTCACTAGAGACCGATAGCGTAGCGGTAGCGAGACCAAGTTACGCGATATGCTGCACCACACAAGAGGTACAGAGACAGAGATTATTATTATTATTATTATTATTATTATTATTATTATTAAAGTGATTAACCAACAAGAGTAGTAAGGTTAGGGTGTATTCTGTCCGAAGGCTGGTCCGAACCTCCGCAGAGGTGTGCCTGAGCCGGAGTTTACGTACGGTAGGGTTACAAGTTCCTTTCCACTCCTACATTCCCTTACGTCCCACCAACAGCGCGTGGCAACCCATCCAAATCTTGACCACCCCCAATATTGCTTAACAAGGGTACTGTAGAAGAGGAAGTATTGCGGGCTTATTAACACAGAGAAAATACATTCTTAAAATTTGGACACAAATTTTGAAATGAATATTTCGTATGTTTTAGCATTTAATAATTGTTGGAGCTCAAGCAGAGACCTAATGGAGCCTATTTCATTCTATAGGGGAACCAATTCATAACTCAAGATGTTACACTATTCAGTAAATGCGTGTAAAGAATAGGCACTATTTGTGAATTATAGGCCTACATATACAATATTCCATCAATATTTTCTTTCTCTGAAATAGATATTTCTTCGAAATCATAATGTTAATGTAATATAAATAACAAATTTTTAAGCACGCTTAATTAGATAATCGGAAAAAAACACTTACTTTAAAAATCCTACTGTGATTTTTTCATATATTCAGTAAAATACTGTTCATTTTATTTATTTATTTATTTATTTATTTATTTATTTATTTATTTATTTATTTATTTATTTATAAATAAATTTAAAGAACAAGTGAAGATGATGAACATTCCTAACTTGCTGTGTACAGGAACAAAGCAATTTTCGCCAAGCGCTAGCGATTGCCGACTTCTGAACAAAATGCTGGAATTTCATAAGAATGTCGACTATGTCTTCTATCTGCTGAGTTTTCAACACCAGTGTAGCCTGCAAGTAAACTGATTAATTGTGCACATGAATCCTTCCATATTTTTAAACGTTTCCCCAGTTTTCTACAGTTTTTGTTTCTAAAGTTTCTATAGTTTTTGTTTATCGTGTTTATCTGCTCCTGAAAGTGACACTGTATTACTATTTACGTATCTTCATTTCTGGCACGCTACATATTTCAGTACTGTAAACAAATTTCGACAAATTTCAAAATCTGGCAACTGTTTCAAACTGCTCGGAGGCTGGATCTAACTGCTCCGTCGGTGCAGGGTGGAGAAGTTAGTACTTCCTAGTGATAATTTCAGGAAGTGATGCAAGGCGCATGCTAACCTACCTGTAAATACAGTGCTAATTTGCATGTCAGAGAAACTCTGCATTTAGATTAAAAATTAATGCTTGAAGATCATTAGTTTTCTCCCGGCCTGATTATAACGTCTGAAGAGGCCAAGTGTCATGTTGAGTTGCTCTACGCCACCTGAAGAACTCCGGTAACTTAGAATTTGACATGGGTAATCGTTACTAATTCCATTATAATGAGATAATTATCGGAAGGTGTGGCCTTTTAAAGTGATGTTTCTATTCAGATACCCTTCTGCCGATGCCCCGCCTCTCTTAATATTTAAGATGTTTGCTTGCGGTCGGTTGAAGTCAAGCAGCCTCACTCATAACAGACCGCAAAGTTAAAGCGTAACCTGCGGTTTCTGCTCCCTGTCACTAAATTGAGAGTTGCACGCTAGCTAGATAGCTTGTTGTCTTACGAATAATACTCGATGGAACCTCCATCTCGTTGGGTATTAGTGCAAATTAAATACACAATGTCTATCATAAGTAGAGACCGTCAATTTTTATTTTATTTTTTTCACAAAAAGAGGTGCAGGCGATTTTAAAATGAAAGGTTAGTCCAACATGGTTCAGATTCTACATAATAATAATAATAATAATAATAATAATAATAATAATAATAATAATAATAATAATAATAATAATAATAATAATAATAATACCGGGCGAGTTCACCGTGCGGTTACGGGTGCGCAGCTGTGAGCTCGCATCCGGGAGATAGTGGGTTTGAATCCCACTGTCGGCAATCTTGAAGATGGTTTTCCGTGGTTTCCAATTTTCACACCAGGCAAATGCTGGGGTAGTACCATAATTAATACCACGGCCGCTTCCTTCCCATTCCCAGGCCTTTCCTATTCATAAGACCTATCTGTGTTGATGCGACGTAAAGCAAATAGCAAATATTAACAATAATAATACACTAATGTTCATAAAAAAAAGACACCTTGAAAGACTAGAGGTAGGAAGTTCATATTCACAGGATATGTTCATTAGTATGTTCTGTAGTCATCGAGGTTCAGCATCTGTCCTGTTGCCTAGTAGGCAGTGGGTCTTACAAGGACAGTGATAAATTGTTCCAACGTGATGGCATCGACGCGTATAAGGCGCGAATGGCGTCCTGGGGTATAGCCATCCATGCTGCATTCACCTGGTTCTACAGTTCATCTTTGGTGGTTGGCACAGGATCACAGCGACGCACCCGCCGTTTCACCATATCCCACACATTTTTGCTTGGCGACAAGTCCGGTGATCAGCGGACCATGGCAACAGTCTGAATTCCTGTGATAACAAGAAGGCACGTGCTCTTGCAGCAACATGTGGTCGCGTATTGTCTTACTTTAAATATGGCGTCTGGGGTGCCGTGCAGAAAGGGTATGGCTACGAATCGCAGGATGTCATTCACGTAAGTCAAACTGGTCACAGTGCCCTGGACACGCACCAACTGTGATTTGTGGTTGTACTCAATAGCACCCCACACCATAAGGCCTTGAATTGGCGCTGTATGTCTTGTGCGAATGCAGTCAATGTAATGCCTGTCCCCCTGTCTGCGGTGCACCAAAATGCGGCCATCATTTTCAAACAAACAGAATCTGGATTCGTCCGAAAACACTATCTGCTGGCGTTCCTGTCCCCAGTGACGTCGTTCCATACACCATTGCAGTCTAGCTTGTTTATGCATATTAGTCAAAAGGTAGGCGAGGAAATGGACGACGCGCCGGTAACCCAGACCGTAATAAACGGCGATGGACTGTCACTCCTTATACTGCAATGTACTATGTGTTACTCTGTTCCACTGTGGCCCCAGACCCGAGTAAGATGCAGATCTGTCCTACAATGCCATTCGGATAAGGTGTCGATCTTCTCGTGGGGTGGTCTGGGTGGTGCGACTAGACCCATCTCGGCGTGTTCTACGGCCTTCTGTGAACCATTCTGTGCACACCCGTTGCACTGTCGACACACTTCGTCCCACACGAGCAGCAATTTCCCAGATGGACGCATCACGTTCTCTCATTACAATAATGCGCTCTCTTTTAAACACACTCATTTGACGGTACGGTTCTCGCATACGTCTGGGAGGCTTTCTGCTCAAGTCACACTGATCCATTACCTGCGGTTTATAGCGACAACGAGAGCCACTGGCACATTTTACCAGTCGGTGGTGGTGCGCCGAGATATCGATGTGGACCTTGAACCTGAGGGCTGACATGGTTCAAATGCTAGTAATTTCTTCAGAACATACTAACTCCCTATCTCCCTGTTATTATTATTATTATTATTATTATTATTATTATTATTATTATTATTATTATTATTATTATTATTATTATTATTATTATTATTATTATTATTACTATTATTATTATTATTTGCAGTAATATAGTGAGGGCTACAAAATTTATCTTGAGGGTATCTAGAACTCAAAGTCTATTTATTTTTCATTATTTATTTAATAACTATAAAATCAAATAAACTATGATGATAAAAGCGAATAAATGTAAAACGAACGAAATGTATAATTTAACTGTTATAATCATGTCATAGTCTGGCTAGTACCTATTCAGAAAACATAACTTCAACACGGAAATGTATTGCTATAACGTACGCATGATTAAGCCAAACATTCTTTTAATATGAAATAACCTCGCTGTTCTAAAAAAAATCCCAAAACATGCTTAGTTAACGAGTTCTAAGTGATCCTTGTCTGGTGCGGAGAGTTTGCCAAACCACTTTCTTCCACACTCTCTTCAGTCTTTACCCTTTCTTCGTATGGAATGCAGTAGATGATTTGGCAACTCCGACTATAGTAGACGTAGTAAATCCTATAAGCCGCTAATAGACACCGAGCTGCCGCTGGAGTGGGGTGGTGTGAGGCGACGTCATCATGTTTTGTCCCCAAGTATAACTTACTCACTTTGAGCTATGTCTTAAGTTCCTATAAAAATATGCATTTGCATGAAAGTCTTGCCTCCAGTTATTATTATAATCTAGGTGGGCAGGTGTCGTTGTAGGTAGACCAATGTCTTTGTAGCATTACAGGTTTGTGTTTGAATTCTTCCACCCAGAGGCTTTTTGGATCTTCAGATGGCACCACCAAATCACATACGCTGATAGAAAAACAGAAAATCCTATTACGACGCCACTATAAGGCCTAAAAGGCATAATAAGAAGTGAGGTAGGTCACCACTGTTTTCCTCACTGGGCCTCAAAGAGCCAGTGGCTTGAAGTCGCACTAAAACATCCAATATTTACAGCGACACTATTATTATTATTATTATTATTATTATTATTATTATTATTATTTATTTATCGTATGGTTTACAATCACATCAAACTAAAAGTATTTTAAAATTATTTTCACGTCTGAACACATTAAGTCAAAATGTCAGATTGGTATCTCTAATATAATTAACACCGTTTTGAGTAGCCATCAGGAACTCGGCTGAATCTCCTGAGAAGGCTGATAGAGGGCATTCTTGGATAATATGCTGAACAGTTTGTCTTTCAGTACCACAACTACACTCGGGAGATGGAATTTTCTTCCATTTATAAAGGGAGTCTGCACATCTACCACAATTAGTTCTGATTCGGTTTAGAGTACACCAAATTTTTCTGGCGAGCTCAAACCCTGGTGGCTTAGATGGCATAGCTTGCTGTTCTGGTGTTGCAGAGGTCTTCCATAATTGCTTCCAGCTGTCAATCATGTTGAAAATTATTATTATTTTTATTATTATTATTATTATTATTATTATTATTATTATTATTATTATTATTATTATTATTATTATTATTATTAACAAATACATCATAAATGGGAAATATCCCGGTGGCGATGGTCACTTACAGTAGTGTAATAACAAAGTAAAGTTAACATAATTACCCAACAACAACCAACCAACCAACCAACCATCGAATCAAACAAACAAACAAACAAACAAACAAACAAACAAACAAACAAACGAACAAGAGTACAACAAGGAACTCCATGCAAAGAGAATATTACAAACGTACTTCTATTTTAACATTCTAAATCTAGCATCATCGTATACAAATACACGCACAACTTAAGTATTTCCAGTGCTTAACACTACTGCTTACAACACTATAGGTTGAGCTTACTACCAGCTTAACATTTAAGTGATAATAAAGAGAAGTTAAACCATAATTACCCTACAACAACAACAGGAGCACGACAAGCAATTCCATGGAAAGAAAATATTACTAGAAATACTACTAGTTTAAGTTTAAAATTCTAAATACAATATCATCATATACAAATTCACGCAAAAAATAAGTATTCCCCAGAACTTAACACTACACCTTACAATACTATAAATTAAACTTACTACCAGCTCAACATTACAAGTGGTAATAAAGTGAAGTGAAAAACGATGGTAATTGCCCAACAAGAACAACTACAACACCATGAGTAACCAAGCAGAAAATCATTAATTCAGTGTCCGTAATTTACAACTTTTACTTTTCACTTTACACTAGCACTAATGGTCTTCTTAAATGACTTGACACCGGAAGTAAATCTGCAGGTAATTTATTCCAATCCCATATGGTTCTGTTTACGAAGGAAAACTTGCCCACGTCCGTATGCTGGTTTATGGCCCTAATTTTATGTTTATGATCATTTCTCGGTAAGTATGAAGGAGGTTTCAACCTATTCCTAATACTACTCCAGGCAGCCATTCCCGTATAGCTTTTATAAGGACCACATAGGCGAGCTCTAATACTTGTAGATTCAAGACTTTCCCAATTAATGGTATTCCTCCTAGTCCCGGTTACGAAACGCATCGCTCTTCTTCGAACTTTTCGTAGGGAATTTATTAAACCCACCCTGTATGGATCCCAGCGGCAGATCCATATTCGATAATCGGTCTCACCAAGCATTTATAACCTTTATTTTTTGCACCAGTATTGGCTTCCTTGAGATTCCGCATAATAAAATGTAACAATCTCCAGGATTTCTTAACTACATTTTCCACTTGCTCTGACCAGTTGAAGTCTCTTCTAACAGTAACACCGAAGTACTTACAACTATCAACTTCAACAACACTCTCCCCTCCAGTTTTGTTATCCCACTTTCCTGTCATTTTATTTTTACTGAAACACAATTTCTTGCTTTTTCCGCTGTCGATTTTCATTCCATTTTCACGCGCCCGTTTTTAAATCCTGCTGAAGCAATAGATCGCCCTCCTCTGTCTTTATCTACCGATATATGACGCAATCATCGGCAAAGAGGCGCACTTTCGATTTTATCGAATCAGGCATATCATTCATGAAAAGTATGAAAAGAATTGGCCCAATAACGCTACCCTGAGCCACACCAGACGTAACACTTATCGGAGAAGTTAGAGTTTCTCCCACGCGCACTCTACGATAGGAAAGGACAAGGATCGTGGCATTAATTAACGTACGGCCCTAGCATTTGCCCAGTGTGAAAATGGGTAACCACGGAATGCCATCTTTAGGGCTGCCATCGGTGGGATTCAAATCCACCATATCTTGGACTCAATCTCACAGCTACGTGCTGCAAATGGCGTAGCCAACTAACCCGGTCCACAATGTGCTGTTGCAGCACAACTGACCCGTTGAGTGCCATCTATCAAAATATTGAGACACACTAATCCCGCTGCTACTGAATTAGGCGGGTGAGGAAAACAGCGCTGTTGTCAGATATGGGAACGGCGAAGCGACAGTGGTCGAGAGTCGCTTACCTCTGAGCACGGATTGGCAACGCTGATCGTGCAGCGCTGTCTAGTCCAAGCCGGTCCGCTGTAAGTCCACGTATTCTTTATTACGTAGTTCTCTTTTCGATATTACATAGTCCACTCCATAGTATTCAACTATTTAAAGCTTATATTGTAAATCATAAACAAATAAAAATACTTTAACAAATCCGAAAGTAGTCACCGTGGCCTGTGTTCAGCACTGGCACGCTATCGACATTTATACGGCCATTTTAGGGGCATTTTCGAGGAAAATTAAAAGACCCATGGAAACATGATTCTCGCGGACAACATTCATTAGCGAAAGAAATATGGCCGCTTACTGAAAATCTTAATACATGAATTTACGGATTTGAAAGTATTTGTTCAGGTTTGCATTCTTAATAATTATTTCAATTGGATTATGAGGAAAATGGTTATACCGTTGAATTCACCAGTCTTTCCTGAAGCTTGTAGTGTAATTTGTTTTCCAACATTTTAGGAGGTAACATTATTAGTATTGCATTATTATTATTTAGCGTATGATGCTACAGTTGACAATCGACTCTATGTTGCCCTACACGTTCTTGAGACACACAAAAAAGGTATGGCCTAAAATTGATTCCTTATACGCCTTAAATATACATATACAATGTCCACATTACGAAGGTTAGTGTGGAGGGCTTTCAGTCCCGTATAGACGAATGTCCAGCTTTTCCAAGCAAGAGAGTGCCCCAGGTGTATGTCGTCGGTGGAACCAGCAAAATCACACAGAGGTCAGTCGTTCAGATTGTGGACAGTGGTTCGCACTGCAGCACCACAGTCACAAGCTGGATAGTCTTTCCAGCCCCACTGATGCAGAGCAGAAGCACTTCTTTGGATCCCTGATGTTGACAATACCGTAAGGGTGTGATTGAGACCATTCATGTTTCCATGTTTCATCGGGTTTAAAATGTGAATTAACTAGTTTCTTTTCCGTCCTCCAGGCCAATTTCCGTTATTTCAGTCTCGTTAAGGCATTTTCATCTGCATCCTAAGGTATTGGGAGGTAACAGTTCTTCCGTACTCTCGTCCACAGTCTAACAAGAGCACTTTACCGTCTGATGTGAGGAGGCTGAATGTTGCTCAGTAGTGGTATCCAGTGAATAGGAGTGGAGCGCAATGTATCAGATATCATTCTCATTGTGTGGTGCAGTTGGACATCAACCAGACTAGTGCGGGAGCTACTGGGCCATACAGAGGAGCAATATTCAGCTGGTGAATATACTATTGCTAGAGCAGTTGTTCGTAGTGTACGGGCACCTGCGTCCCATGAAGTACAAGCTAGTGTACCCAGCATGTAACATCAGGAGCTTGGGAAAGAACAAACTGCCTCGCGCTCCGAAATGATATGTTCAGTTAGACATTTCTTCGCCAGTAGCTACATAACCTTGGCAACAGCGTAAATTCTCTGACCCGCCTAATGTGATGGCCCCGAAAATAGTGCTCCGAATGCCATTGCTCGGCATCACCCATATCCCAGCAACTTTTATACCGTCAGTCATAAATGAGACTTCCATGAAACCTGTAACAGTTTGCTCTGGCCTGTACCAAGAAATAGGAATCCATCAAGAAGGAGCAACATGCGGCATTTTAGTTCTATCATTTATTGAGCTTGAGTGACGGAAAATGCAAGAAACCACCGCAAATGTCACACCCAGTTCTGCCTGATCGTGAGCCAAGTATAAAATAAAGTTTGCATAAGACAGTGTGAACAACATCCTGAAATCTAGCCGTAACTTGTTATACGCTACTGAGCACTCTATAAGGCAAATAACTGTCCGATCACACTTTAGAGTACACTCATAATTATATAACAAAACAATTGCTTAATCCCGTCCTAACAAGACCAGTGACTCGGAACAAGTGTTCCAGTGAAAGCGTGAAGGACGAGCATCAATGGCAAGTTCGAAGGCGGGAAAGTGCTTCCTTCAGAGATTGTTAATTGTGTTTTTTTTTATTAGCAAGTCTGTAAAGTTCCACGATAACGGGATTTTTATAAGAGCCTTCTACAATTAAATGTTGCGTCCGGCTCCTTGGCTGAATGAACAGCGTAGTGACTTTCGGTTCAGAGGGTCCCAGGTTCGATTCCCGGGCAGGTCGAGCATTTTAACTCCACATGGTTAATTCCTCTGGCTCGATGACCGGGGGTTTGTGTTGTTCGCAATACACTTCTCTTCATCTACGTGTGACTCACAGCGCTATAAACCACATCTGAAACATCCAACAGCGAAAACATCCACATAATATTGGTGACAGTACGGTCATGCAGCCGTAAAGCTAGGCCGAATTCCCCTGGTGTGCCGACCCGAATAAATCAAGAGTAGGCCAAGAAGAATAATAAAGTAATTAATTGTCATAACTTCGAAAAAATCATACTTATAGCTTAAAAATGGGAGAAACGCCTTCATGGATCAAAAGCTTGTTGCTTTTCTTTGCTTTCTTTCAGAATTCATGAAATCGGTGGTAATGAACAGGAACAAGGAGTTGAAGGTAATCCGCGGCAAGGCAGTTTATTTGTCGTACGTTCAGAAATAGCCAGGGTTCATTGGCATCGAGAGTCTTGAGCGTAAGACGACGGTCAGCTTTAAGTACTGTATTCTCATAAAATAATAATAATAATAATAATAATAATAATAATAATAATAATAATAATAATAATAAACGATTTCGGTTGGTTATCGCTAACCTGACACAGCCCACATAAGGCAGAAATCCGAAGAGGGCTGGGGTAATCTGTGTGTTAATGTGGTCAATACTAGTATTATACGTGTGGTGTACGAGTTGCAGGGAATTTACAGAGATCACGAATACCTACTTCCCAAGCCAAGGGAAATGACCGTTTAAATTGAATCGATGAAATCGAACCCAGTGTCTCGAGGACCAAAAGCCAATGAGCTGACACTCAGCTATGCAGTCGGAAGATTAGCCTATTCTGATCCCACTCAGATACACGGTGGTGGCTGCGAAGAGGACATCCCACATAGAATAAGTTCCGGCAGGGTAAAGTGGCATCCTTAAGAACAAGAAAATGCCGAAAGAGCTGAAAGTTGTCTACCCGTCCACAATGTACGGTGCAGAATGCGGGGTTCTTCTAGGCGAGGTGGATCAGATTCTTCACGATGCTGAGATGAGGATGCTGAGGTGGGTATTGAGCACCACACTTGCCGATAGATGCCGCCAGGATGCAGTCCGCCAGCATCGTTTATAAGGTGCAGGAAGGAAGACTGAGTTGGTGGAGCCATGTTGAGGGAAGAAACAATTATCACATCTTAACAAGGAGCACGGCGAACTCAGGTGGAGTGCAGCAGGAGTAGAGGGTGATCCAGGCTGACTGCAAACACCAAAAGCCGGCAAGATATAGTTTTGTTTTACCGGGCGAGTTGGCCGTGCGCGTAGAGGCGCGCGGCTGTGAGCTTGCATCCGGGAGATAGTAGGTTCGAATCCCACTATCGGCAGCCCTGAAAATGGTTTTCCGTGGTTTCCCATTTTCACACCAGGCAAATGCTGGGGCTGTACCTTAATTAAGGCCACGGCCGCTTCCTTCCAACTCCTAAGCCTTTCCTATCCCATCGTCGCCATAAGACCTATCTGTGTCGGTGCGACATAAAGCCCCTAGCAAAAAAAAAAAAAAAAGTTTTGTTTGAACTGTCTGCTGTCATTGTTACGGACAGGATGCGATGGTGAAGAATTTATCATGGCGCTGACCCCATAACGCGATAAAGCAAGAAGAAAAGAAAGATGTTCACTTATAGGATAAATACTTTCCTCCTAAATCCCATCTTCAAAAGATTGGCCTTTAAATGTCACTTCCTACAACTCCCTCTGTCATGTGTTTGTTGTTCATTTTCCATAAGTTTCGTTTATACACCAGGTTTTCATTAAAATACCAACAACTTTTCAATATATTTTCTTTTTTTGCAAGGACGTGCACATTTTATATAACATACTATTGGCTCTTTTCTTAGACAGAAATAAATGAATATGTTAAAACAGGGAAATTGATATGAAATGTAACGATTAAGAAGGAAATCTAAAGGAATATCTTAGGGACTTCAGGATATACTGTAGATGTATATTCCTATCATTTCAGAGGAACAATTACATAAATATCCAATGGGTATTGAAATTTATATCACAAATCCCATTTAACTGAAAACTGTTTCAACTTTTTAAGTACAGAAAATGACTAGGCCTAAATCTTTCAAAAAACTGAACATTTTTAACCCATTATCAGAAATATTATTTTGATCACTATAATTTATTATGAGTCTTAAATTGGGCTCAGCCTTGAAAGTGCAACCTGCAGGCACGTGAGACAAATTTGTTAAAACAAAATATCATTACATGTAGAGCATTCAAATTAACACGCTCTGGGCCACAGAAATCTCTTAGTGAGCGAATTCCTCCTGGTCGACGTTGCGAGTGGGTTCGGGGTACAGGCTGTTTCGAAAATGGTGGTACTACACATAGACTAATTCCACTACTACAGATGCAGATAAGCGACACTCTTACCTTACAGAAGGTGCTGGAAGGTTGGCCTTCCCCTCCCAAACAAATCTCACAACACTTACATAAATTCTGGAAAACACATTGGAGTTCTGATGGAATAATCCTTTCTATCTCACATCGAACGTCGAGGTTTAGTTCCTTTAATGTGTATATGGGGAGGGGTGAAGGGGGGTTGGTACACTTTACCTTGCAGACTTCCCAACAAGTAGAAATCTTACGGTGTAAGTACAGGGCTTTGAGCTTAGAAGAAATAATCACTTATCAGCCTCTCTTCAAACACTTCATTAATTGCAGTTACAAAATTAGCTACTACGTGTGGTCTTGCCGATTGTTGCTGAAACCAAGCAAACCTCGCTCCTCCACAGTTAATTATGCGAAAAAGGTCTACACTGAACATTCGTACGATTCACATCTCTGAATCCACGGTCTCTGAAGAGTATTGGGCCTATAATCCTCCTATCACTAACGGCACTCAAAATACTAATACTCCCATCGTTTAACGAAAAGTAGTTAGGAAAATCATCTGCTTTCTCGGAGCTCCAAATCAGAGACTGTTACACATGTTAACTCACCCACTTAAATGGATTCAAGATTCCTCGGAAAAATTCAAAATGTATGGGCCTACTAAGCCGTCAGTCATGGACCAAAGGCAAATTCGTATCTTCGACCTGAGGTGGTGCATCTCTTTTCAGGCACACTTCCAATGGAGGTGAGATGCATGCACTTTAAACATATACCCGCCCTCCAAGGACTGCATCTAATAACAGAAACCGTTACGCTGTGGAGATAGAGGGTTGTTTTATATAGTTTTTAGTGCAACAATTTCGTAGCCTTATGTGGAGAAACCTACAGAGAAATTCGCCTATTATGCAAGTTGGGAAGTGATTTCTGCGGAGAACGTGTCAGAAAACCACGGATATCTGCTGTAGGTTTACGTCTGCTTCTCATTTTCTTTTATCAAGCACAGAACCTGTGGTTTTGAATTCCCTTTACAATATTTCGATTGCACTTCTTGAGAGTGGATTAGCTTCATTCTGAAATTCCCTTCGAGTCGGATGGACGGAATCAAGTTTAGAATAGATTTTGTACATAAATACAGGCTCTTTCTTTGTAAGCCATACAACCATCCAGAGGCAGGTAGGAAAATGAACCGGACGGAAGGGAGATAAAAACGATTGTTCTGTCATTAGGCAGCACTTAGTGGCCGGTGGTCGCTGTGTTGACCAGAGGCGCTCATCCACTATGAGGTCTACAGCCGGCCGAGTTTTAATTTGAAAGCCCTGTATAATCAATGGACTATAAGATACAAAACATCCTGGAAGATCCTACAGTAGAGACTGTCCATATAGTAATGTAACTTACAGCTGTTTAAACACACGGAGATGAAGAATTCTTGAAGAACATCGTTCTTAAAAAGTAACACTCCACAACCAGTACGTTTATAAATAATTCAACAATTACTTCATGCCTAAGCTTGAACAAATTTTGGACAAGTGAAATCACAAATCAGCACTGGCAATCCAAGAATTGATTCAAAATGTATGCTGCAAAAACTCCCCAACTGGAAATCATAACAGTTAAAGGGTGAGCGGCAATAAACACATGTTAAGCATACAAAATTGTGTTTAGGTAGTTGCAGAGCTAAGAAAAGCATATTACTAAATTTAGCCCAGCGAAATGTGTACATACCCACTTTGAAAAGTCATAAATACAACCATTTACATACGTGATTTCCCATTCGAGAATCAAACTTGAGATATTAATAAGTAAACTGTATCCTCCTTGTACTATCACTCATATAACCCAACATGTTCCTTAATATCATGGATGTAGATTACAGCTGTAAATTATGTAATAATTTTTAGTGACAGGAAATGAAAATGATTACTTAGAAATTGTAATTAAGGGGTAACCAAGTGATTAGTGAAAACCTGCTCACTTAATATTAAACCAGATTAAGTCTACGTTACTGACATGAAGGATATAATAGCCATTGCGTATTCATGAACGATACACACATTGGAATAATGTCCACCTCCGTAACTAACTGGTTAGCTTGCTATCCTTTGGTGTACGGGGTCCTGAGTTTACGATCACGTCGGAGACTTTAAACTTCATTGGTTATTTCCCCTGGCCCGGGAGACTGGATGTTTTGTCCCGTCTTCAGAATTAGATTTCATCGTAGCTGTGTCTCCATGCACACAGATGCGCAGGACGCATATGGGTATCAACTAGAAAGACCTACACTAGGTCTCTCCGGAGGTCACACAACACTATTATTATACTAATAATAATAATAATAATAATAATAATAATAATAATAATAATAATAATAATAATAATAATAATAATAATAATAATAATATCATTCGTAGCTCAGGCGGCAGCGCCCCGACCTCTCACCGCTGAGTTCCGTGGTTCAAATCTCGGTCACTCCATGTGAGATTTGTGTTGGACCAACCGGAGGCGGGACAGGATTTTCTCCGGGTACTCCTGTTTTCTCTGTCATCTTTCATTTCATCAACACTCTCCAATATCATTTCTTTTCATCTGCTAGTCATTAATCATTACCCTAGAGGAGTGCGACAGATTTCGTCAGCCATCACAATCCCTATCCTCGCCGCTAGATGGGGCTTCATTTATTTCATTCCTGACCCGGTGGAATGACTGGAAACAGGCTGTAGATTTACAATAATAATAAAAATAATTCTATTGCTTAAGATACTTCGTGCAGGGCTTTTAATATGACGTCTTTTAGGTAGTCAGTGTGTCAAATTAGAGATTCCATTGTACTTTGACGGCAACGCAAAATAGCAAAACCACCTAAATGCAGGTCATGAAGGCCCCTTGGAGGACTGGTATGCACAGGTTTCCACTACCCATAACTTCGGCACTCGGTAGAACGTAATAATTGGCCTCGCGTTGGATATGGGCTCCCAAGCGAGGCCCCAGTTATAGAGTCCCCAATTTCACTCGAATTCCGGGAAACGTATCAACATAAAAATAATCAGGTATGTTTCGGAGGGTTTGTGCCATCGGGCCTTATTTGACGAGAAAATAGCTCTTTTAATTGAACAGCCTTCATACCTGTTGGCAATTTGCCTGCGAGTACCTGCAGCACTACATGCACAGGCAATACTCCAGAGGTACACCAGCGCATTCCGTTTTAAGTACGACGGCGGATGATGCATATAGCAATGCTAACGGAGGAAATTTTGAACATCCATATATAAAATAAGGAGTTGTGTACGTGCACTCACTGCTCACAATGAAGAAAGATTGGTATTTCCCTATCGGTCGTGTCCACAGAAACAAGGAAGGGCACTTTTTAATTTTCCGTCATCCCCATCTATCTGTCTAAATGTATGTACGCGCATAACGAAAAAATTGCTAAAAGGACTTTAATGAAAATCGGTACGTAAAGTCGGGGATAAGACACTGCAATCTAGGCTATAAAAATAGTGTTATTCATTCTGAGTAAATTCTCAAAAATTAATGTTATTAGTGGTCCTATCGGTAAATACTAGGTACATAACTAAAGTAAAGTTGCCAGGCGAGTTGGCCGTGCAGTTAGGGACGCGCGGCTGTGAGATTTCATCCAGGAGATAGGGGGTTCGAATGCCACTGTCGTCGGCCCTGGAAATGGTTTTCCGTGTTTTCCCATTTTGACACCAGGCAAATGCTGGCCTGTACGTTAATTAAGGCCACGGCTGCTTCCTTCCAACTCTTATAGGCTTTTCCTATCCCATCGTCGCCACTGTCGGTGCAAGGTAAAGAATGTAAAGTTATGTAGAATTGAATTTACAATCGTTTACGTCTGATACTTTTTTTTCATTTTGGCTTTCCGTCCGATCGATCACTTAGCCAGCTATAATTGTTTTTTGTTTATTATTATTAATTATGACTTGAACTTATACATTTAAGACTAGCACAAACACCCAGTCCCTAAGCCGGAGAAATTAACCAGACGAAGTTAAAATCTCCGATCCGCCTGGAAGCGAACCCGGGGCCCCTTAAACCAATGGCCAGCATGCTAATCATGTAGCCATGGAGCCGGACTTATACATTGTTACCGTACCGGCTATGATAACAGAGATATTCATGAATTTCGATTTTTGTTGCTAAGTCCATATCAATGCTGAGCCACGAGAAAATGGGTGAACAGAATTTAATGAAAATCGGTATGTAAAGTTGCTAGATGAAATGGTAGTTTAAGGGAAGTAATCTAAAATGTAATTCTTAAATACCTATGTTATTATGTAATTTAATACAATTTTATTCACAACGTATATACAACTTCACCTAGAATCATGTATACATAGTAGAAATCCGCAGCGAAGCTAGTTTCGTATAAAAAAAAGTTCTCGTGGTAGGCTGGTATGTTCTGCTCCTGCGTGTTTCCCATGAGTAATGTACTACGTAGAGTTGTAGAAAATGAGTTATAACATGGACCCATGTCCATATAATATATTTTCTTATTCTACGTGTGAGGAATGTGTCCAGAAAGTTTGACCTACTTTATTTTTACACCTTGTATATGCAGTATATATAGAATAGATGGAAGTAAGGAGTCTGACACAAGTAAGAGGAAGCAATACACTCCAGTAGGGGCTAGGCTGAGTAGCTCAGACAGTTGAGGCACTGGCCTTCTGACGCCAACTTGGTAAGTTCGATCCTGGCTCAGTCCGGTGGTATTTGAAGGTGTTCAAATACGCCAGCCTCGTCTCGGTAGATTTACTGGCACGTAAAAGAACTCCTGCGGGAATAAATCCTGGCACCTCGACGGCTCCGAAAACCGAAAAAGTAGTTTGTGGAACGTAAAGCCAAGAATATTATTTATTTATTTATTTATTTATTTATTTATTTATTTATTTATTTATTTATTTATTTATTTATTTATTTATTTATTTATTTATTTATTTATTTATTTATTTATTTATTTATTTATTTATTTATTTATTTATTTATTTATTTATTTATTTATTCATTTTATGGCTTTTAGTGCTGGGAGTGTCCAAGGACATTTTCGGCTCCCCTGGTGCAGGTCTTTCTATGTGAAGCATATAGGTGACCTGGATGTGGGATGATGTTGATGATAATAACGTAGGGAGAGGGTGAAACCCTGTATCGACATGTAGCCTGCACCTGTCGAATAACACAGAGGTCTGTTCATGGCTTTACGTCTCCATCTGACGAACGAATCACGATCAAACAGCGTCATATGCCTTCACTCCATATGAGCATTGTAGAGAGGTTTGTAATTTAATCCACGCTTATAGCACGCGATCTAGCGATTAGAAATTGTATACCACCACCTTTTCGTTAACGGGACTCGAACCAGCTAACCACGCTGTCAGACCATATAGTCATAAACGCCTTAATGATCATGGCCACCAGGTGGGCTGTTATCAATAACGTATCTGAAGATTCTTCTTCATCATTGACATGGATGTTTTCCGTATGAAATGTTGGTGAATTCGAGTTTTGTGCAATCATATCGTAACTATCTTGTCCAGTTTCTTGATGGTCCAGAGAATAATTCCAAGGAAGGCCGAATAATTAAACCACTTCAGGTTAATTCTTCCTGCTTGGGGGCTAGGTGTTTATGTTAGTCTTAATGCACAATTCTTCGTACACACAATTCTCTACACTAACAACCATCATAGGGACTTATTTCCGAGTTCCATTTACGGAATGCACTGTTTTCCAGGACTCTGTTTAAGAAGAAATGTGCCCGAAAAGCAATATTCACTGTTTCCGAAATCCAAAATTACCAAAATCTCCGAACTTACATACCAATACATAATGTTTTTTGAATCCACTCTTCTCGCATAACTAAGTTACGTTAATCTCATAAATTCTTCCAGATTTCGAGTAAAAAACATTGTCTTCAAATCTTACAAAAGTGACGAGACTGAAGTTCATTCCAGAAACCAAAGAGGGAAGGATGCTAGCGATGCACGGATATGTACACAGAAAATGCAGAAGCGGCTCTGTAGGGACGGAGATTTAGGAATGGAAAAGTCCGCGTGAAAAGGAATACTTCTCGACTAATCACTATCAGAACTGTAGAAAGAGAAAGGAGACATGGAAACCATGGTTACAGTGTTCCGGATGGTGCTGACGCTGCGGATACAAGCGAAGAAGTGGCTTATCCTCCAAATCACAATCCGGAACATTGTCCTTCAATATGACACGTAAAAGGAACAAAAACGACACTTGGAATTTCCGTGAACGTTAGGGCATTCATTACTTTACTGTATAAATTAGAGAATGTAAACATTATTTAATTTGCGAAATATAGTTTTAAGAAAGTGAATTCAGTAAAAAAAATGTTAATTTCAAAATCCGGATGTTCGGAATGGAGATCATACGTATTTTTCGGAATGAGAATGTTTAGAAAGTCGTATTCTGAAATACGACCTTCATGGAGGTTTGACGTAAGACAGGATTCTCGCCGTAAAGCCAGTCTAAGCCGCCGTCGCACTGTATCCCGGATGGGCTAATGTCGGACTGATGCAGGTATCGTTGCTAATGGAGAGACCGAGCCCGATAGCTGCAGTTGCTTAAGTGCGGCCAGTATCCAGTAATCGGGAGATAGTGGGTTCGAACCCCACTGTCGGCAGCCCTGAAGATGGTTTTCCGTGGTTTCCCATTTTCACACCAGGAAATGCTGGGGCTGTACATTAATTATTGGCCACGGCCGATTCATTCCCATTCCTAGGCCTTTCCTATCCCATCGTCGCCATAAGACATATCTGTGTCGGTGTGACGTGAAGCAAATAGCAACAAAAAAAAGCTAATGGAGGGAATTTTCAACATTATTTTCACGCAAGAAAGAGTTTCATGTGGTATGAACTAAGTTACCTATTATTAATGCATTATGTAAAGTTGTAGAAAATTAGTCCTAACATGTCCGACTCGTTGGATAAATGGTCAGCGTACTGGCCTTCGGTTCAGAGGGTCGCGGGTACGATTCCCAGCCGAGTCGGGGATTTTAACCTAAACTTGTTAATTCCAATGTCTCGGGGGCTGGGTGTGTATGGCGTATTCAACATTAGAAATCATCCTAGGTAGGGACCTCATCTTCACAGATGGGCAGGTCGCCTAATAGGCCGTCTACTTGAAGAAGACCTGCACCAGGCCTCTCCCGAGGCCATACGCCATTATTATTATTATAGTCCTAACATGGAAATTAATCGTTGTGGAGGCATGTCCATAAAGCATATGTTCCTTCTTCTACTGTACGTGTCAGGAATATGTCCTGAAAGTTTTTCCGTACCAAATTATTAAACGCTGTATAGTGCCAACCACAAGTTGTTGGGAAATGGTCAGGAAACAGAAGACTAAAAGCATTGTATTACACATTGTGGATTATTGTGGAGCCCAATTCTACCCATGCTAAATATACGGGGTATAACCTTATTTACACATAGCGAGGATCGAACCTTGTTGATCGGTAGAAGTAGCAGCTCTACATACAGGTACTACAGGACGATGAAAATAATTCTATTTTCAGCTCTGAGAGCTATAGATCATACAGTATATTCTGCGTGACCAAAGTTAGTATTTTCATAAATACTATAAACACAGTAGCACCCTAAGCATAGGACTGTTGTAACAGTGTTACTTAAGCGGGGCATACATTTATTAGCACATCGCGTGAATCGAACCTCGGTGTTCAGCAGCTGTGCACAGATCGCCTTAAGGTGGGAGCAAACTCTCCTGAATAATTACCAACGTCTGAAAGGCCATATATGAATCTTGAATTGGTTCACGTAAAGTAAATGCAGTATAAAATCCATTGGTTGTAAGGAAAATTGTACATTTTTGTTGCCAAACTTGTATATTCTTGCTCGTCTGCCATACAATTGTACATTGTTGAAATTTGTAATATTGTTGCGTATAAACAAGCCTCCACACCCGCGCACGGACAACGATATGTTTCAGCCTTATGAAGCAAGATTATAATACGATAAAGAAATAGCCTTATCTGTGAATGTTGTTCCGTTTCACTTCCCGCATACGAGAGGCCTTGAGTGACCTTCCTTTCGTTTGGTGACTGGGGAAATTTACTCTTTGGGTCACTGGAATGTTTAAACAATTGCACCTTGTTTTTTACACTTTTACCTTGGAATCGTAAAATGTTTACACTTAAGAAACAATCAATTATTCATTTTAATTCTCTCGGTCTATGATGTACTGTATCAATTTCATCATCGTCAAATACGCAAACTCTATATCTCTATAACTAGAGTCCGGACTTTCATGCATTAATAGGTTAGAATGCAAAGTTACTGAAGCGAGCAGCAAGTACAGTCTACCTTCACAACGATAGTGCTATGGGGATTGCATAAACATAGGGGTACGGCTCATCGGAACCCCTATAATTTATGTCAAGCTTGCTACATTATGAAAGAGCGGGTGGCTGACAATTTCTCCTAACCAAATTAGTTTGCAATCTAACCTGTTACTGACGACCTTGGGTACCCCTACCTGAATAATAATAATAATAATAATAATAATAATAATAATAATAATAATAATAATAATAATAATAATAATAATAATAGCTTTACGTTCCGATAACTACTTTTTCGGTTTCCGGAAACACCGAGGTGCCGGAATGTAGTCCCGCAGGATTTCTTTTACGTGCCAGTAAATCTACCGACACGAGGCTGACGTATTTGAGAACCTTCAAATACCACCAGACTGAGTCAGGATCAAATCTACCAAGCTAGAGTCAGAATGCCAGCGCCTCAACCGTCTGAGCCACTGAGCTTGCTCCTTAGCTGAGTGTGGCATTGCGACCTCTTATTTGTGTCAGGCTCCTCACTTTCATCTGTCCTATGAGACCTGTCTTAAATCATCTCTTCTCCTTTTCCGACCCCGACGGTATGAGGTTTGCGAGGCCATGGCAGTCTTTCTTCTTCACGTCCTTCAGGGCTCTTTCCTTTCTTTTGCCGATACCTTCATTCTTCGCAGTGTCAAACCTCGTCTATTTTCCTATTAATAGTTTAAGAGA
This sequence comes from Anabrus simplex, assembly GCF_040414725.1. NCBI lineage: Eukaryota > Metazoa > Arthropoda > Insecta > Orthoptera > Tettigoniidae > Anabrus > Anabrus simplex. The sequence goes on along the minus strand of NC_090265.1, from coordinate 636,098,432 downwards.
GGATGGTCGCCCAGTTGTACGTCCTCTTAAAACAAACGTATATGATGATGATGATGATGATGATGATGATGATGATGATGATGATGATGATGATGATGATGATGATGATGATGGATTTACAATGTTAAACTAGTAGTATTTCTTGTAATATTTTTCTTTACATATGAAATTGCTTGTAGTAGTAGTAGTAGTAGTAGTAGTAGTAGTAGTAGTAGTAGAAGTAGGTTAATTATTTTAACTTTATTATCAAACAACTGTAAGTGACTGTTGCGGAAAGAAAAATATTTCAAGAAATACTACTAGTTTAACGGATATTTCTCAATTGTGATATATTTGTAAATAATAGTAATAATTTAAAATGTGACAAGGAGCTAACCCATCGCGGAGATATAAACAAGTTCCAGCTGGCGAGGAGCTCTACTGACCTCTTGGCAGTTTAAAGAATGGCATTATTAGATTTAAAATGACAGAGAATACTCGGAAAAATCCTGTTTCCCACACTTTTACATATTAAATTCATAAAACTATCATGTTTAATGTTTGGGGCGCAGCAGTGACAGGCCGATATTTAACCATTTGAGTCACGGGTACAAATTACTTGTGATAACTCACTATTACCCTCAAGTTGCACCTGGCGAGCCGAACCCGTCCTGGGATATCCCGGCACTAAAACCCATACGACATTTCATACCCTCAAGTAATCCGCTAAAAATTTGCCATGATCATCAAGGATAGGAAAAGCATGGCTAGATTCGTGATATTGTTTCTTAAGCGACAATATATGAACTTTCAGGAAACTGTAGATATTAATTCTGCAATGTAGAGGTTAAAAGGAAATTGAGAAACACCGGAACCTTGTGGTAACATCGTTTACTCTGTAGCATTTGTGTTATTGAGCAAAAATATAAAGATCTTACTAGGAAATATCCTGAGAAATTTCATAATTATTCTCTGTCACCACACTTTGTAAAGTAAGGGTGTATTCTGCCCAAAGGCAGGTCCGAAACTCAGCAGAGGTGTGCCTGAGCATGAGTTTACGTACAGTAGGGTGGCCAGTTCCTTTCCGCTCCTCCATTCCCTTATACCCCACGAACAGCGCGTGGCAACCCATCCACTTCTTGACCACGCCCATAGCTGCTTAACTACGCAGTTCTCGCGGGATCCGGTATGTCAACAGGGCTATGACCGTTGGCCACCAGACTTTCTAATATGCTGATATTAACTTTAAGAAACGCCATGCTTTTCATTTTCTGTCCTGAAAAATCTTCTCGATATGACTATTTAGTTCTATCACCTGGTGGCAAGAGTTTCGATTCGGTTTGAATACTGCCCGTTTTTCTGGTATGTGTTTGAGGTGAAAATCTAGGACACTGTTTGAGAGTACTACAGCTAAATATAGAGAGTACAAGTAGATCTAAGTCCGCCTCTGTGATGTAGTGGTTAGTGTAATTAGCTGCCACCCGCGGAGGATTCCGGGCTCTGCCACGAAGTTTGATAAGTGGTCCGAGGATTGGAACGGGGTCCACTCGAAAGGCCAACTGAGTAGAGAGGGTTTAGATTCCTCCTCAGCCATCCTGGAAGTGGTTTTCCGTGGTTTCGTATTTCTCCTCCAGGTAAATGCCGGGATGGTACCTAACTTAAGGCCACGGCCACTTCTTTCCCTCTTCCTTGTCTATCCCTTCCAATCTTCCCTTGCCCCCGCAAGGCCCCTGTTCAACATAGCAAGTGAGGGTTGAGTTCTTGAATCGAGTAATCTTGGTGTGGGGCTCCATACTGTACCGGTCAAAGTTTAACACCGTACTCAAATACCATGAAATAACACCTAGAAGCTTAGGGATTTTTTCACTAATTACTAGCATCTATTTGCATATATTTCGCCGGATTTCGCTGAGTTTGGATACATATTGTAAGAGATACTTTTGTATGTACTAGAAAACTACGCCAAAATATAGCCAATTGTAGATAAGACATTCATTTTGTGCTGATAAGTCGTAGCACTTGTCGCTACGAAGATTTTTTCAATGAGATGTGGAATTATATGAGTCTCTCTGAAATAACAATAAAATGCTATACCGGTTTTTCTTCGCTGTCATTATATTTCAAATCTTAACTGAAATGAAATACATTCATTAGTCCATTCTCACATTAACCATGAAGTCACTGAGCGAAGTCAGCTTCTTCCCCACAGGTAGTTCTAATTTTACTCTAGGGATAGCGGAAAAATAACCTTTGTATAGCACTGAAATTAGCCTGGAGATAGTCGGTTGTCGACAGTGCACCAAGAACGAAATCAAGTTCATTTGGGGGAAAAGTATGCCAATGTCAAGTTTCAAAGGATCGGAGGGACGAATAAGTGCAGTAGTATCATAGAGGAACAGGACAACAATGAAGTGTAAATAAACGATGTGTCGGAACACAATAAGCAATAACAACAGGCCCCGACAGGCCTCCCGAGAGTTACTACTCCGCATCAAGATGTGAGCCATTGTCGTGGTTGCATAACTAAATCGCCAGCTGTATATTTATTTATAGATATGAATTGTTGGGAAATTATGTTACGGTATTAATTATTATGTAAATAGAATGACTATCATTTGATAGTGGTGGTCTTAAACTTTTGGCCTGCATCCAGGAGATAGTGGGTTCGACAGCCCTGAAGATGGTTTTCCGTGGTTTCCCATTTTCACACCAGGCAAATGCTGCGGATGTTGCTTAATTAAGGCCACTGCCGCTTCCTTCCCACTCCTAGCCCTTTCTTTTATAGAAAAACCACAACGGTTTTCCTCCATTTTCTCTTACACTATTGATTTTCTGTAAACTCTGTGAACCGTATGTAAAAGGTCTCTTCATTACAAACAACTTCCGTTATTCATAATTTACCTTACTTTTCAAATGACGGAGAAATTTACTATTTTCTGCCGATACCATGCTCTGCATTGAGTGACTGACACACCGACAGCGAATATATGGATTATCATGGCAATGTCTCTGACTGCTTGCCAGCAGGGAAGTAACGTATTGCCATTTTCCTCATCGTTCCTTTAAATTCGTGGTTGTTCCTTGGGTAGAAAGCAAGAGAGTCGTCAATCGACCATTCTGCGGGATATTGGCGGAATATCATTGGAGGTTATAACCGTCCTCGAATAGCTTAAGAAATAACACAAATATTCATCTTATCTGATTACCTAAGAATCCCTGCGCCTAAATTTCTCTCCGATTACCGCTTTCTTATATCCATAACTCACACCGGCATAGTTTATTGAGGAGCATTTGATTTTCCAATACATCAACTTGATATTTAGATATTTGCCGTCATCCGAATGTCCTCAGTTGTTATCCATTTTCTGTTAATTTCAACTTACTAAACTGTATTACTTTCTTCCTCAATTACCACGTATGTGTGCGAGTGCTAATCTCGAAAGCTGGACACTCTTTTCTTTGAGGAAATATTCTAAGCTATGCAAATGTATAACTTTTGGCCCAGGAAAATTCCGAAATATGGATGCAGTTTTAACGATGGTGCAGACCTTCGTTTCGGGGCAATTGGTGGCTAATCTGTAAGTCGTATCACAAGTCAGAAAGCAAATGGCGTTTCATTTTGGAAAGATCTACAACTTTTGTCCTATGACTTTTCGTCGTTATTCTATCTCTAATGCGTTAAATAGAGCTGTATTTCTCGATTTCAAGTTAATTTTGTACTTCTACACGTATATGTTATCATTTGGCACACTTATAGGAAAGGTAGAATCATGACATTCGGCACGCACATTAACATGACCAGTGGCCATGTTATCGCCAACTTTTATGATTCTAGCTGTCACATGAGTATAAAAAATATAAAGTAGTACGCGAAAACTGTACAAAATTTCACCCCATTCAATGATTCTAACTCAATCTAACCCATAAATATAGGAGATACGATAAGATGGCATAGGACCAATCATCTAGAGCACTGAAAGGGGCGTCTGATGGTGGTCCGTTTGTAGATACGTCGTACAGTTACAAAGCAGTAACTATCGAAATAAAGGTCTGCACTTCTAGAGTGTGTCTGTACATTGACTATTTTAGCGAAATTTCCGTACAGTTATCCGTTTTAGGTGTAATAATGACCATCTGCATGTATTCAGTTTTGGTGTCTGTCTGTTTGTTTGTTTGTTTGTTTGTTTGTTTGTTTTTCTGTTTGTCTATAACTTGGAAACTACTGGATATATTTCCACCAAACTTGATATTTATAATCCACCTGTCCTTGGGTAGGTTTTAGGGTAAATATTATTTCTAAATCCCTGAATTGACTGGGGGATCATACGAAGCGGAAACCGTGATTTTGCATTCCCACACAATATAGACAACCAAACTTAATGTAAATTTACCTACCTTAATGGAATTGAATTTCTAAGACTTTTAGCCTCATGTGAATCATTTCAATACGAGGATTAATAAGGGAGATATCATTAAGGACCGTTTTCCGGTACAAGTCCCACCGGACTTAACTCAAGAGCGGATACGTGTAAAGCGTATTTTTTACATCTTGAAAACTACTGAAGATATTTGAGTCAAACTTATATCAACATCCACCTGTCCAACGGTAGGTGTTAATCGTCAATAACATTTCATGTTCCCGGAATGGACTGGCGGTTTATAAGGAACCGAAAGGGTGATTTTACTCTTACACAATATACACAGTACAAGATCAACCTGACCGGAAATGGAGCAAACTTGATGGAAATCCATTCCTAAAACTTTTTTTCACGTGTATTTTTGGACAGGAGGATTAATAAGGGAGATATCATAAACGGTCCGTTTTTCAGGTTACGTCAAGCGGATATAGCCCAAAAGGTGTTGTACGTGGAGTAGGTTCCTTATCTATCTATGTACATAAAACCATAATGACTGTGTGCCTGTACATTGACTATTTTGGCGAAATTTCCGTACAGCTACACGCTTAAGGGGTAATAATGACCATCTGCATATATTTTGGTTTAGTTTCTTGAAAGTCCTAATTTTAACCCTCCTCGCCCAAAATTTACATTGCGGCATAATCTGCCAGACGAACAAGAAAACAGAAATTTGGCAAAATTATACGTTTCAGCCTGTAACGGACGGAAAACGTCCAGGATCTTTAAATTTTCCCTTTTTATCCCTGAAGAATATCAAAATATGGAGGCAATTTTAATGATGGTGCAGACCTTCGGGAAGTATTATCACATAACGAATGGCACAATCCCCATTCAATTTGGAGTGATCTACAACCATGGCCTTACGACTTTTTGTCGTATCTGTATCCCGTTTACGTTTGATTTTTCTCTATTTCGCGGTGTTAAGTAAATTTGGACTTTTCACATACATAATTCATACTTTCCATCACTTATAGGAAAGATAGGATCATCAAGCTCTACATGAAAATTGGCCCACCCAGTAGCCATATATGAACCAAATGCTATGTATGTAGCTGTCACTTAATTATCCGAAAAGCAATGCAATGTGAGATAATCTCACACAAAGTTTACCCTATTCCACGTTTCTAACAAAATCTGACCCATGAATAGATGAGATATCATAAGACCAGCAATTTAGGCCGCTAAATCCGGCGTCTTATGGTACAATCCTTTCTCGATATGATGCGCCGTTTAGCAGCAGTTAATCTGTAAATGAAGGTCTGCAATATTGTAAACAAGCACATACTTTCGTATGTCGAACTATATATATTCAATGATGTCGATTTGTAGCGATTGAGAAAGAGTGTGTCTGCTATTGTAATCAGTACTCCCCACACCTACTTTGACTGGTAGTAGGAATGGGGTCCTTCTCCAATTCCTGTGTATCTGGCATTAATAAGGAAGGCCTACCATTGTAACGAATAATTCACTTCTCGATTTGACTTGCAGAAGGCAAGGGAGCATGCAGTTTTGTTCAAAACTCCCCTTACCCGATTGTGTTTGGCTGTAGGCAAGCGTGCCGGCAATTATAAACAAATGTACAAATCTAAAATGTGACTGCCATTAGGCATAGTGGCCTGCTATTTTGATGGAAACTCGCCAACTCGGTGTGACTGGTAGTAAGCTGGCTGGCAGTTGGAAAATGGGCCTGTCATTTTAATGATAACTGCACAACTCAACTTTGACTGGTTTCAGGGAAGTTTCCTGCCACTATAATAAAAACTCCTCAACTATAATATGTCTGGAAGTAGGAAAAGGAGTCTGCCATTGTAACGAAAAACTTCCCAAATCGATTGTAACCGCGCGGTAAGCAATGGGGCCTGCAATTTTAATGTAAACTGCCCAACTCGATTGCGAATGGCAGTAGGCAAGTGAGCCTGCCGTTACCATCACAAAACCGTAACAAACACTTTACATTGGAAGCAACGTATGGGGACCTCCCCATGCTGTTTCTCGGATAACGCTAAGAGACATGCTATTTTAAAACAATCTTATTTACTGCATGTACAGTATTTACTTCAATATTCGTATACAATGCAGAATACCGTAGTGAAGCACGGGTACATTTGCTAGTATACACATATAACTATTTTATGAAAAGATTTGTAACCCTATTTCAACACGTTCATGTGAATACCCCAATGAATATCTTTCCTTACATTATGACCTGGGTACTTACAGGTACCTTTACTCCATCAACACAATAACTAACTTTGAGTGAACTCTTCCTGTTGTTGAAACTTGTGACTTGACTTTCCACCCAGTCTGCTATCCACCACAGAACTTCATCGAGGTCCTTTTGCAGTTGCTTGCAGTCGTATGACTTTCTATAGAGTATAACATCGTAACGTCCTATTGATTGTTCGCTCTGTGGTCAAATGTACAGTATGCTATATGCATGTTTCAATCTACTGTTTTAATTAAGAATTGAAGAATTTATTGCAACTGAAAGACCAAACAAAATAGTCATATCTTTCTGTATTCAGTTAATGACATTGTTTTCTAGTGCACTTTGTTAGGTGGTATTCGTGACATTTTCAGTTGCACAGCTTACACACATAATTTTCGCTGGGATTGTGGTATGATTTGGTCGCGAATATTTTGTGATGAAAACCGTGAATGGCGTACCTAGACACAACGTGTCGTAGTTTCTGATTTTCGTCATCTCTTCCCTCCAGATGTTCTGTAGCTAGTCGTACCAGTTTGTTCCTCAGGTCTTCTGAGTAAAATGTTTCCTTGACTAGCATTCTTATTGATTCTTAATGATGCTGTTGATTTTCCCACTCTCAGTGCATTTTTGATAAAGCGGACTTTAACCCTTTCTATTTTTCAAAGTCTCTGAGGTTTAGACGATCCCAGATAATTTCTAATCCATAAGTTAGTGTTGGAGATATAGTGGTGTTAAAAAGTCTCATTGCTGTATCTAGGGACAGAGCTGAAAGATTCTTCATGGCTGGGATTGCTCTTGTGGTTTCGGCAGTTCTTTCTTGAATATGATATCTAAATGTGTAGTAGTTTGCAGGTCAGTTTTTAGAGGTTTTCCATTAAGAGTGTGGAAATCTATACCTGCACTGTTTTAATGAATTTACATAGGAACAAGTGTACTTAGTGAAAAAATGAGAAATATAACACGGTGGCGACAAACAGCTCTCATTGGTCAGCTCCTTGGCTGAATGATCACAGCTGTAGTCAAGTGTTCCGATGGTCCCAGGTTCGTCTACCAATCGGGCCAGAATTTGAAACTTCGTATGGTTAATTCCTCTAGCTCGGGGATTGGTTGTTTGTATTCGTCTTAATGCACTTCTTCATTTACACGCAACACACTACACCGGGCGAGTTGGCCGTGCGGTTAGAGGCGCGCGCCTGTGAGCTTGCATCCGGGAGATAGTGGGTTCGTATACCACTGTAAGAAGCCCTGAAGATGGTTTTCCGTGGATTCCCATTTTCACACCAGGCAAATGTTGGGACTGTACATTAATTAATGCCACGGCCGCTTCCTTCCCATACCTAGGCCTTTCCCGTCCCATCGTCGCCATGTCTGTGCGACGTAAAACAAAGTAGCAAAAAAATACACTACACTACCAACCATCACAATAATAATAATAATAATAATAATAATAATAATAATAATAATAATAATAATAATAATAATAATAATAATAATGTTATTTGTTTTACGTCCCACTAACCACTTTTAAGGTCTTCGAATACACCGAGGTGCCGGAATTTAGTCCCGCAGGAGTTCTTTTACGTGCCAGTAAATCTACCGACACGGGGCTGTCATATTTGAGCACCTGCAAATACCACCGGACTGAGCCAGGATCGAACCTGCCAAGTTGGGGTTAGAAGGCCAGCGCCTTAACCGTCTGAGCTACTCAGCCCGGCACCAACCATCACAGAAACGCTTAAGGGATAATACGTCCCTCCACATACGGTTGGCGTCGGTAAGAGCGTCTGACCGTAAAATCAGGAAAAAAACCCACCAAGTGCCGATTTTAAGAAGAACACGAAGGTAGACAGCTATGGTTGGATGAAGTAGTTGATAATCATATGCCAGATTGCTCACTGATTCTTGAGCTAAATAGTCAAAATAATATATATGACAGCCACTACGTACAGAAGTCCCATTTCGTAGAAAACATGATAATATGGTTACTATCGTCAAGGCTGTGAATGTGTCTGCACAACACATTCAAATAATTCTCTTGGCATTGAATGGTACATTTACTTTTACAACACTCGTATTAACGACCTGTCTATTATATTCATTCAGCCTGTGAAATGGTTATGAAGCATATAGCCTTCTCCAGCGAATGTGAATGGCGCAAATATGAACCTGTAAAAACAGGTACATTGTCTTAAGGAATGTGTCTGTCTGTTGAGAGAACGGGATCAAGTATTCTCAGCACTGAAATAAACCACTCGTTGTGGGGCACAGATATTAAAGAATATCCTCGTAACCTCATGTGGTTACTTTTACTAGCTGTAACTAACAACTGGCGCGGTATTACCTGATAACTTACACAAAACAAGGTATTACAACCCAACTCAACATGCTGAAATAATAATAATAATAATAATAATAATAATAATAATAATAATAATAATCTTTCATAATCCGTTCATCTTCCGGGGTTGTTTTTCCCTCGGCCTCAGCTAGGGATCCCATCTACAGCACCTCGATGGCAGTGTTCTGGAGCATCAGACTTTGGGTCGGGGGATAAAACTGGGAAGGAGGGCCAGTACCTCGCCCAGACGGCCTCACCTGCAATGCTGAACAGGGGCCTTGTGGGGGGATGGGAAGATTGGAAGGGATAGGTGAGGAAGAGGGAAGGAAACGGCCGTGGGCTTAAGTTAGTCACTATCCCGGCATTTACCTGGAGGTGAAGTGGAAAACCACGAAAAACCACTTCGTGGGGGCTGAGGAGAGAATCGAAACCCCTCTACTCAGTTGACTTCCCGAGGCTGAGTCCACCCTGTTCCAGGTCTCGTACAAATTTTCAAATTTCGTGGTAGTTCCGGGAATCGAACACGCGCCTCTGGGGATGGCAGCTAATCACGCTAACCACGACTCCACAGAGGCGGAAATAATAATAATAATAATAATAATAATAATAATAATAATAATAACAATAATAATAATAATATCACTCGGCTTTAGCAAGCGAGTTTCTGGTGTCATTTAGGTATTCCTCCTACCACCTTCGATATCCCAATTATGCCGCTATCTACCAATGAACTCAGAATTCTGCGGTATAAGAAACTTGTAATGGAATGTATTTATATTCCAATACAGGCTAATCAAATGACGCATAAGACACATTTCATCACTATGACAAAACATCACTAGGCATAGACTTGACCTATGGCAAAAGAGGTAAAAGACGTATTCAGACACCTGAAATGAAGTTTCTGAGGAGCATAGTTAAGAAGACGACCGGGCGAGTTGGCCGTGCGCGTAGAGGCGCGCGGCTGTGAGCTTGCATCCGGGAGATAGTAGGTTCGAATCCCACTATCGGCAGCCCTGGAAATGGTTTTCCGTGGTTTCCCATTTTCCCATCAGGCAAATGCTGGGGCTGTACCTTAATTAAGGCTACGGCTGCTTCCTTCCAACTTCTAGGCTTTTCCTATCCCATCGTCGCCATAAGACCTATCTTTGTCGGTGCGACGTAAAGCAACTAGCAAAACAAAAAAAAAGAAGACAAGAATAGACGGATTTAAAAATGAGGACATACGGAAAGCAATAAAAGGTGAGAAGTTTACTGCAAAATAGAGAGGGACAGGTTGAGAAGGTCTGGACACATCAGACGAATGAGTAATGAATGAATGAAAAAGAGTTTGCTTTCTTTCTTTTTTTGCTAGTGGTTTTACGTCGCACCGACACAGACAGGTTTTATAGCTATGATGAGATAGGAAAGGCCTAGGAGTTGGAAGGAAGCGGCCGTGGCCTTAACTAAGGTACAGTCGCACCATTTGCCTTGTGTGTAAATGGGGAACTACGGAAAACCATCTTCAGGGCTGCCGACAGTGGTATACGAACCCACTATCTCCCGGATGCAAGCTCACAGGCGCGCGCCTCTCACCGCACGGCCACCTCGCCCGGTCAACCGAAGATTACCCTACTTTATAAAATCACTGAAACTAACGAGTCCTTCCTTATTTATCTCAGAAAAAATCAAAGATAATCACAGGTCACCTGAAATATAACAGACAATGTCCTAACAAGATCTACATTTTTTTTGATAGTGGCTTTACGTCGCACCGACACAGATAGGTCTTATGACGACGATGGGTTAGGAAAGGGCCAGGAGTTGGAAGGAACCGGCCGCGGCCTTAATTAAGGTACAGCCCCATTTGCCTTGTATGAAAATGGGAAAACACGGAAAACCATCTTCACGACTGCCGACAGTGGAACTCCAACCCACTATCTCCAGGATGCAAGCTCACAGCCGCGCACCTCCACCCGCACGGCCAACCACAAGATCTAGTAAGACAGTGGAATGGACGGTGGCTTATTTAAGAGCAGAACCTTGCTACTGCAAGACGGAAATATACAAATATTTGCTGATCTGATTTACAAGAACAATTATATTCTGTCTCTTTGTTAGCAGCTGACGTTAGGAAATTAATTTAACAAAACAAGAATGAATTATTCGCATTTATGTCACGCGTTTTTATTCCTTTGTTAAATGTAGTTGCATCATCAGGTTGACAAAGGAATGCAAATTATTATGTTGTACAAAAATGAATTCATTACACGTATTTCACATTTGAGGATAAAAAATCAGAACGTCAAGTGGACCAGTAATTACAGCGAAAATATAAAACACCTAGAAAGACTAGAGATAGGAAGTTCATATTTACAGGACGTGTTCATTATTATGTTCTGCAGAAACGAGTAGCATTTCAGTCACCTAGGTTCATCATGCACCCTGTTGTCTATTAGGCACTGGGTCCTCCATGGGCACTAATAGCTTATTCCATGCGTGATGGCAACGAAGCGTATAAGACGCGAATGGCTTCCTGCATTCATCTGGTTCCTCAGTTCATGTTTGGGGATGGCATAGGGTCACAGCGCCGCAC